>NW_015666483.1:80522-85629 GCF_001515625.1 Sinocyclocheilus rhinocerous
TATGAATGTGTGTGTGTGTGAGTGAGTGTGTGTGTGTGAGTGAGTGTATGTGTTTGTGTGTGATGAGCTCTGTGGGCAGGGCTCAGCCGGGATGTTGTCCATGAGCAGTGGTTGTTTTGGCTGCGTGGTGTTATCAGTGTCCTTGTGGGATGTGTCAACCACATGATGACTCGGAAGCTGATATGAAGTCCTGTCGTCGCTCATATTCTGTCCAGGTGTGTGTGTGCCATTCAGGTTGAGTGGTTTGGCACACACTACTGAAGGATGATGGAGGGATAAGTAGATATTGTCCTTTAGAACTCTTGCACCAAGTTTATTTGGGTGGAGGCCATCCAGTTTAAACAGTTGTCTATGGCCCCAGAAAAGATTGAAGTTATCGATGAAATTGACTCCTTTTAAGCTGCAGATTCTTTGTAGCCATGTATTCAGCCCAAGCAACCGTGAAAACATGTTAGTTCTCCTTGCTGGGTGTGGTCCACTGATGAACGACTGAACTTTGAGTCTTCAAAGTGTTTCAAAGAGTTCACTGAAATCCTTCTTAAGGAGTTCTGACTGCTCTTTCCGAATATCATTCTTCCCCACATGAATGATGATTCGATTCACAGTCTTCTGCTTCATTAGAATATTCCGAAGTTCCTTGTTCACATGAGAGATGGTTGCATGAGGAAAGGTAGTTGGTAGTTGTAGTCCTGCTACTGATGTTTCTGATAATGGAGTCGCCCACTATCAGAGTCCTGTGCTCGGCTGCGCTCTTAGCTGAATCCCGCTGTCTGTTTGATCTTGAACACCTGTTAGTAGCGATGTTAGCTTCTGGCTGATACAATCCATGTTCAGTCACATTTGGGGATTCCTCACCCACATTCATTAATGCTTCAAATCTGTCCTCAAGATGTATAGAGGGTGGTAGAATACCAGTCTTTGCAAGCCTTGTCATAGCCGTATCTGGGGTAGAGGATGCTACCGCAGCAATATGAGATACTCGCGACAATCTGATGTCTTGAGTGCCTTTGGGTCTCGCTCCCTGTTTGTGCCATCAATTAGTGTGTCGATCAGTTTTGGCTTGTTCCTCTAAACTTGGTATTATCTATTGAGATTCTCTAGATTCACGGGACTCACCGGCTGTATGCTGAGGGGGGCCGTGATGATGGTCTGCTGTGTGTTCCGCCTGTTTTGGAAGTCCAGCAAGTAACTTTGTTTCAAGAACCGCAATCCTTTGTAGAAGTTTATGGCAGTTCATGCAGCAAGCAGATTCCACAAGAGGCATTTTCTTTCTTGTCTGTTTGAATGTAGGCAGCTGTGTTATCCCGTCTCCGAAATGCAAGCTGCTGGCAGTGGGAGGCAAAGAGTCTTCCTTTTCGTGGTGTTATTCCAATCCCGAAAAGTTTTTAGTTTTAGTGTTTCTGCCAAAAATGTGTTTTTTGAACTCTGTGCTGATCTGCTGGAGTTAAAATCTTAAAAAAATCTGAGAAAAGTACATAAACAGAAAGCAAAGTGCGGAACAGTAAGCAAAAGTGTCCAAACAGTAGCAAAGCCGGAAGCCAATCCCAACAAGTCAACAAGAGGACACTGGTTCTACACGAAGGCTATACAACCTAGCAAACGTGTTTGGTGTCACCCAGCCCGCAGCTCTACATATATCTGTCAGCGAGGCACCTTGCGTCAACGCCCAGGAAGAAGCAACACTCCTTGTCGAGTGTGCTCTCAACACGAGGGGGCAAGGTACACCTTGGGTTTGATACGCCAAGAAGATGGCATCCACTATCCAGTGGGTCAACCTCTGCTTGGAGACAGCCTTTACCTTCTGCAGGCCTCCATAACAGATGAAGATCTGCTCTGAGGTCCTAAAACTCTGCGTACGGTCCACATATATGCGTAAAGCGCGAACTAGGGATGGGTCTGCCTCCTCTGAGGGCAGCGCTTGCAGGTTCACCACCTGATCCCTGAAAGGCGTGGTGGGAACATTGGGCACATATCCAGGCACGATTTGTTGACCAAAAATGCATGCAGGTCACCTAGGGTAAGAACCTTGATGGAAGCCAGTACAGTTAAGAGCACGGTCTTTATCGACAGAGTTCTCAGCTCTGCAGACTGCAAAGGCTCAAAAGGGGCCCTCTGCAATGCCGTAAGCACCAGAGGGAGATCCGAAGAGGGTACGGGGTTAGCGAGAGGAGGATTGCTCTTGACAAAGTGATGGTGTCTACCACCGCCTGAAGTAGATCACCTAGGACCTACGCGTCCCGTATAGGGACCACACGTGGAGGTTCCACAGATCGGGACGCGGGTGCCATAGGGTGCTCCGTCTTTGAGAAAGTAGATCTTTCCTCAGAGGAATGGGCCAGGGAGGGGCTGTGGCGAGGAGCATCAGTTCTGGGAACCAGGTCCGGTTGGGCCAGTAAGCTGCAACTAAGGCATTTTCTTTCTTGTCTGTTTGAATGTAGGCAGCTGTGTTATCCCGTCTCCGAAATGCAAGCTGCTGGCAGTGGGAGGCAAAGAGTCTTCCTTTTCGTGGTGTTATTCCAATCCCGAAAAGTTTTTAGTTTTAGTGTTTCTGCCAAAAATGTGTTTTTTGAACTCTGTGCTGATCTGCTGGAGTTAAAATCTTTAAAAAATCTGAGAAAAGTACATAAACAGAAAGCAAAGTGCGGAACAGTAAGCAAAAGTGTCCAAACAGTAGCAAAGCCGGAAGCCAATCCCAACAAGTCAACAAGAGGACACTGGTTCTACACGAAGGCTATACAACCTAGCAAACGTGTTTGGTGTCACCCAGCCCGCAGCTCTACATATATCTGTCAGCGAGGCACCTTGCGTCAACGCCCAGGAAGAAGCAACACTCCTTGTCGAGTGTGCTCTCAACACGAGGGGGCAAGGTACACCTTGGGTTTGATACGCCAAGAAGATGGCATCCACTATCCAGTGGGTCAACCTCTGCTTGGAGACAGCCTTTACCTTCTGCAGGCCTCCATAACAGATGAAGATCTGCTCTGAGGTCCTAAAACTCTGCGTACGGTCCACATATATGCGTAAAGCGCGAACTAGGGATGGGTCTGCCTCCTCTGAGGGCAGCGCTTGCAGGTTCACCACCTGATCCCTGAAAGGCGTGGTGGGAACATTGGGCACATATCCAGGCACGATTTGTTGACCAAAAATGCATGCAGGTCACCTAGGGTAAGAACCTTGATGGAAGCCAGTACAGTTAAGAGCACGGTCTTTATCGACAGAGTTCTCAGCTCTGCAGACTGCAAAGGCTCAAAAGGGGCCCTCTGCAATGCCGTAAGCACCAGAGGGAGATCCGAAGAGGGTACGGGGTTAGCGAGAGGAGGATTGCTCTTGACAAAGTGATGGTGTCTACCACCGCCTGAAGTAGATCACCTAGGACCTACGCGTCCCGTATAGGGACCACACGTGGAGGTTCCACAGATCGGGACGCGGGTGCCATAGGGTGCTCCGTCTTTGAGAAAGTAGATCTTTCCTCAGAGGAATGGGCCAGGGAGGGGCTGTGGCGAGGAGCATCAGTTCTGGGAACCAGGTCCGGTTGGGCCAGTAAGCTGCAACTAGCAGGACCTGCTCCTCGTCCTCCCTGACTTTGCACAACGTCTGTGCAAGTAGGCTCACTGGGGGAAACGCATACTTGCGTAGACTCTGGGGCCAGCTGTGCGCCAGTGCATCCATGCCGAGGGTTCCCCCGGACAATAGAATAGCTGGCAATGGGACGTGTCTGGAGAGGCAAACAGGTCTACCTGTGCAGCTCCGAAATGTCTCTATATCAGCTGGATCGCCCGGGGATGGAGTCTCCATTCTCCTGGAAGCGCATGCTGCCGTGAAAGCTCGTTGGCTGCACGACTGAGCAGGCCCGGAATGTAAATGGCACGAAGCGACCTCAGATGCTTCTGACTCCAGGAGAGGCAAACAGGTCTACCTGTGCGGCACCGAAGTGTCGTCATATCAGCTGGATCGCCCGAGGATAGAGTCTCCATTCTCCCGGAAGCGCTTGCTGCCGTGAAAGATCGTCGGCTGCACGATTGAGCAGGCCCGGAATATAAGTGGCACGAAGCGACACCAGATGCTTCTGACTCCATAAGAGGAGATGGCAGGCGAGTTGCAACATACAACGGGAGCGTAGACCACCCTGGTGGTTGATGTACGCAACGGTCGCAGTGTTGTCTGTACGGACCAGTACGTGCTTGCCTTGTAGCAGCGTTTTGAAGTGGCCCAGTGCAAGACAGACTGTAAGCAACTCGAGGCAATTGATGTGCCAATGCAGATGGGGGCCGTCCACAACCCAGAAACTGCATGCTCGTTGTATGTGGCACCCCAGCCCATAGTGGAGGCATCCGTGAACACAACAGCATGCCTGGACACCTGCACTAGGGGAACTTCTGCCCAAAGAAATGCAGGGTCCAACCACGGGCTGAAAGCTTGGCGACAGGCTGGAGTGATTTTCACTCGGTGCGTGCCGCGTTACCACGCCCATCTCGGGACTTTGCCGTGAAGCCAATGCTGAAGCGGCCTCATATGAAGCAATCCGAGCGGCGTTACTGTGGCTGCAGATGCCATATGCCCCAGGAGCCTCTGAAACAGTTTCAGTGTCCTGCGCTTAAGATAATTCAAGCAGTTCAGCATTGACCGAACACGTTCCTCTGTGAGGCGTGCCGTCAGGTTGACAGAGTCCAACTCCATACCAAGAAAAGAGATCCTCTGCACTGGAGAGAGTTTGCTCTTTTCCCAGTTGACCCAAAGTTCCAACTGGCTGAGGTGACTGAGCACCATGTCCCTGTGCTCACACAACTGCTCCCGGGCCTGAGCCAGAATGAGCCAGTCGTCAAGATAGTTGCGAACGCCCTGTTCTCTCATGGGAACAAGGGCCGCCTCCGCAACATTCGTAAAGACGTGGGGCGACAGGGACAGCCCGAAGGGAAGGACCTTGTACTGATATGCCCGTCCCTCAAACGCAAAGCGGAGAAACGGCCTGTGCCGAGGGAGAATCGAGACATGAAAGTACGCGCCCTTCAGGTCAATTGCTGCAAACCAATCTCGGGGATGGATGCATTCGAAAATGCGTTTCTGCATCAACATTTTGAACGCTAGCTTGTGAAGGGCCCGGTTCAAA
>NW_015666483.1:85984-110581 GCF_001515625.1 Sinocyclocheilus rhinocerous
GACACAGCCTTCGCTCCAACCCCTCCTGGAGGAAGGAAAGCACAGCTCTGATCGGGGCATCTCCGGGGTCTTCCCGGTGAGAAGAGCACCATTCAATGAACAGGTTCCACTTCAAGGTATAGGCACGCCTTGTAGAGGGTGCTCTTGCCGAAGTGATGTTGTCTACCACCACCCGGGATAGATCACCTAGGACCTCCGCATCCCGTCTAGGGACCACACGTGGAAGGTACCTCAGATCTGGACGTGCTTGCGTGCTTGCCTTGAAGCAGTGTTTTGAAGCGGCCCAGCGCAAAATGTACTGTAAGCAACTCAAGGCAATTGATGTGCCAATGCAGACGGGGGCCCGTCCACAACCCCGAAACTGCATGCCCGTTGTACGTGGCACCCCAGCCCGTAGTGGAGGCATCCATGAACACAACAGCATGCCTGGACACCTGCATTAGGGGAACTCCTGCCCGAAGAAATGCAGGGTCCGACCACGGGCTGAAAGCTTGGCGACAAGCCTGAGTGATCGTCACTCGGTGCGTGCCGCATTGCCACGCCCATCTCGGGACTCGCCCGTGAAGCCAATGCTGAAGCGGCCTCATATGAAGCAATCCGAGCGGCGTTAGTGCGGCTGCAGATGCCATATGCCACAGGAGCCTCTGAAACGGTTTCAGTGGGGCCACTGTTCTGCGCTTGAGAGAATTCAAGCAGTTCAGCATTAACCGAACATGTTTCTCTGTGAGGCGTGCCGTCAGGTTGACCGAGTCCAACTCCATACCAAGAAAAGAGATCCTCTGCACTGGAGAGAGTTTGCTCTTTTCCCAGTTGACCCAAAGTTCCAACTGGCTGAGGTGACTGAGCACCATGTCCCTGTGCTCACACAACTGCTCCCGGGCCTGAGCCAGAATGAGCCAGTCGTCAAGATAGTTGCGAACGCCCTGTTCTCTCATGGGAACAAGGGCCGCCTCCGCAACATTCGTAAAGACGTGGGGCGACAGGGACAGCCCGAAGGGAAGGACCTTGTACTGATATGCCCGTCCCTCGAACGCAAAGCGGAGAAACGGCCTGTGCCGAGGGAGAATCGAGACATGAAAGTACGCGCCCTTCAGGTCAATTGCTGCAAACCAATCTCGGGGATGGATGCATTCGAAAATGCGTTTCTGCATCAACATTTTGAACGCTAGCTTGTGAAGGGCCCGGTTCAAAACTCGCAGGTCCAAGATAACCCACCGCCTTTCTTGGGTACAATGAAGTAAGAGCAGTAAAACCCCGACCTCATATCGGCTGGAGGGACCGGCTCTATTGCGTCCTTCGCCAGCAGGACTGCGATTTCTGCCCGTAAGACAGGAGCGTCGCTGGTCAGCACGGAGGTGAACTGAATGAGTTCTGAATGAATGAAATGAAATGAAACGGACAGTGAAACAGTGAAATGAACTTGGGGGACGCCGGGCGAACTGAATCGCATAGCCGAGTCTGACGGTCCGAATGAGCCAGCGAGACGTACTGGGAAGAGCTAGCCAGGCTCCCAGAAACCGTACAAGCGGGACCAGAGGAACCACAGATGTACCCACAGTGGGGCAGCGTGGTGGAGAACAGGGACCCGGAACAGAAGAAGCGCTAGATCAGGGCATAGATAAGGAGACTCCACCTCTCCTGAGGTATTGGAGTCTCGACCGCAACACCGAGATGGTCATTCTCCCGCAGTGAGAGCATGACTCATCCACGAAAGCAGCCTCAGCGTGAGTAATGCCTAAACACGTGAGGCAACGATCATGACTGTCATCCAGCGCCATTTAACGACCGCATCCAGAAACGCACGGGTGAAACGGCATCTTTAGAAAGATGCACCATCGTCTTTACAAAGACGCACCTGAGTATGCTCTTTTAGGGAAATTAGCTCTTTTAGTGCTGAAGTGCACAGGGTTACCACCTCTGCAGCGCCGTAACACCAACACCAGTTGAAAAAGCCTCTTCCCAGAGCGCTCGTAGACTCGTTCAGAATCCTCTACAAACGATAGGCAGAGCAGAACAATAGAACTGCTCGGCTCCGAAGCAAAAAGTCTGAATATGCATTGCACCTGCTGCCTACTTATGCTCATGTCGTGACGAGCAGCAGCTGGATGCAATTATCACATGCTAATGTGCATTGGCTTGTTTAGTTTACTCTCGAAGATGATAGGGCTCTCAGGCGAGATCCCAATTCGTCGGTCACCGATGTGACTCGGAGTGACCAACTGAAAGGGAACCGTTGTTCTCCAGCACCCACTCCACGAAAGGGGCGAAATTGTACCGAGGACCGCTCCCGGGGAGGCGTGCCTTAGGTTTGAGATGTAAAACACGCAAAGCGAGCGGTCTGGATATTGCATTTGGCACGCAAACTCCAAATATTCCCTGGTGTGAGACTCCAGGGAGCGATCCCTCTGCTCCAGGCATAGCTGGGCAACATTAGGATTGTCCATTGTGACAGAGGAGTGGGAAAAAAGGAAACAAAAATGCAGCAAAAAACTGTATTGGTCTATTCTTCTGTCACGCGTTGGTGATACAAACTGCACAAGCACGAAGGAGATCAACGAAAAGTCTTTTAAAGGAGACATATTATGCCCCTTTTTACAATATGTAATATAAGTCTCTGGTGTGAATGACGGCACCGTGGGTGGAAACTTACAGTTTAAGGGGTGGTAAAATTATAATGAGATCCCTTTGCCACGTCACCAAGGGAGAGTGAAATCAGACGCGCTCGTTTTTTCAGACGCTTGCAGAAAAAGGCTTACCAAAACAAAGTTACTGGGTTAATCTTTTTCACGTTTCCTTGGTTGGTAGATGCACCGGGGACCTGATTATAGCACTTAAAACCTGGAAAAGTCAGATTTTCATGATATGTCACATTTAATAAGATAAATCGAGGAGAACAGGCACGGAAACCAACTTAACATTGACGAGAATGGACGAAGACTAAGGTAGAACTGAGTGCTTATAAACATGAACCAAACAAAGGGAACTAATGGTATAATTAACAAGACACCAGGTGAACAGAATGACTAATTAAACAGACTGGGGCAAACTAGGTCACAGGGGAAACACAGAGACAGAAAACCACAGACATGTAACAATAGGCTAAGTTTAACCTAATATTAAATGGTGTAAATTGTTGACACAATATTGTCAATATCGACTGTTTTTACTCCAAAATAGTTCCGAACAGAGTCACAGCAAACATTTGCATCTCTGATCAACACAGTGGTGTTTTGTTCTTGAATTATTGAATGATGATGAATCAATGATTCAATTAACCATTCATAAAGATTTTTCAATTTTTCAATTTCTTTGTTCCTGAATGGATTAGCCATTTTGAACAAATTGGGTGAATGAATGAATTGATCAATCAATGACTCACTCAATACAGTTTTTCTCGTCTGCTAACACACAATTCATGAAACAATTCACCATTTTCTCACGACTATAAACACAATCTCAAAACTATACACCAACTTGTGCAAACTTCAAACTTCCAGGTCAAAATCAAATAGTTTAGTCAAAAACATGTTCTCATTGGTCAGACTCAAACTTTGGCCTCAGATAATACACAAACCTGTCAAATACACAGACTAATTTCCTGCCTAGAGAACAATAGTGAGATCAATTCAAAACACCGTTACAAAAACCTCCTTTTGGGAAATAGGAATCCTTTTGCTCAATGTATGTATGTATTCAATGTATGTTACAGTATAAGACATATATATAGGGATGCAGATACAGTAAAATTCAGCATTAAATGGTAAGAAAAGTTTACTTGCATTACACCACTGTAAATAGATCTTACAGTAGATGAAAAGCACTAGAAGAGAAAAGTTCAAAAACCAAACAACAGAATATACAGTAAACACACATTGGAATATACTGTCAGTTACTGTAAATAAATAAATTGGTAGTATCCTTATTTGTTATAGCAGTTTCTTAGTCTTCTGACAAAAGATTTATCTGCCTCCCCTAGACAGTCGTCTCTCAGTTCTGCAAAAATAGAGTACATGTAAGGACTACTTGGCTACAAATAAATTCAAAAGTAATGAGTTTGAGGGTGTACAACATGTGCAACAGTATTTACTGTACATAGAATAATGAAAGTTCTTTCATCTGAAGTACTGCTGCTATGTACTGTAATTATATTGTATGTGTATTTTGTAAGTAGTATTGAAACCTTTTAGATGAGCCTGTAGGCCAACTTCCATCATGGTCAGTCCATGCAGAAGAACATGGTCAACTATAGTGCTTTGTATTTCATCAGGAACAAATGACCTTTGACCTCATCCCCGTTTTTATTTTCCCCTCCTATTCCTCTTTGTCTCCCACTACAAGGATTCATTTTCCAAAAAACATAATCACCTGTGCTCTTGTTCATATCATCCTGAGATTCTGACCTGTGTGTCATCAGTTTTGCTACTTAATGTTCACACATGGATAAATGTGTGCTGTTTGAGTTCATTTTTTGATGCTTGAGTTAATTATATTGTGTGTTTGTGTTTTCTGAATGAGAACATGGTTAAACGTGCAAAATTATAGCGTTTTTGTGTAGAGTTTTGCAGAAAACACTGAGCAAATTGGAACGTGTGTGCAAACAGGTGAAATGTGTTAAAAGTTTTGAGAAATGTGTCTTTGTTTCGAGAACTATATGAATGGTTTGGAAAATTGGGCCAAATTAATCAGTTATATAGTGTGTTAGAAAATCGAGACAAACTGTAAGACAGTGACTTGTTGCCACCTACTGGTGGTTTTAGTTTCATATTTAAAGTATAATGTCATTTTTCCCCCCAACATATAAATAAGCCTTATAACATTATTTACACAGTTGTAAACACTCTGTGTAAATACATCTAAATGCCACTTGAGAAGCAGCTTCTGCAGTGCAAAAAATTTATTTTGTCTGATTAATTTGGTTTGGTAACAGCCCTGTGATGTCTTATTATTCTAATGGCATTTATTGAGAAAAAGAAAAGAAAAAAAAAAAGTAATAATTTAAATGAAATGGCACACAACAAAGGTTAGAAAACTTGGCTTTATCAAGATAAAAATCAATATTTTTTATGGTTAGTTGAATTTTATAATTTAGATTTAGGATTTTGACATCTTAGTATGCCACATTTAGCAGGCTATTTACATTTAACCTGCTCATGGCTAGTGACAACATTGCTTCTAGCCATGACAATTTATATATATATATATATGTTTTTTTTTTAGTTTTTTTTTTACAGTACATCTATCATGACAAGTTTTTATGAATATTAGTCATATTGGCATCTGTTAGTCCCGTATGAACCAGCACACCTCGTACAAAACACAAAACAGCAATGCAGACAGGTAAAATCAGGTGCCTCTGTCAGTTTTCAGCAGTGTAACTAATTTCCAGACATTTTGCTTTACACTCTCACTGAGGACTTTTCAAGCTTTCTGTTACAATTTTCCAGCCTACCATTGGCTAAGCTGATTATTCGCAGGATGTTTATTCAACAATAATGAAAGGACCCAAGGTTGACTGCAACCATGTGCACAGTGCACAGCACCCGCCCAATTACTCCTAAAAATATAGGATGCAATGGGGCTCAGTGAGATCTTTTCAACTTGGATTGGAGTGATGACCAGTGGGTCATGAACAGCGAGACCGCTTCCACATAGCTTTCAAAAATTACTACCAGCTCCTTAAGCTGCAAAAGTAGAACGGACATGGCTGTTGAACAGAATAGATAAGAGATACCGCAGAAGCATTCTTGTTATATTACATGCACACTATAAAATGTGTTTTATGGCCTATGTTTCACTGAATGCCTCTTCTCCATTTATTCTCACTGCCTTCCCTACTTTTATGGACTGCAAATGTTTCACACTGGTTCAGTCAGTCTGTACCTGCTACAGTCACTGTCTCAAAAGTGTAATTATTTCTTACTGTTCCATTTGGCCAAGGAACTGAATAATAAAATGTTAAATCCATATCGACAACGTAGTATTACAAGGACAAAAAGGTTTTGCGCCGAAAGCCACATAATTCCAAATTGCTACCTGTCAAGCCTTTCAGTCTAATACAAAAGGCAGTGAATTTAGCTTAAGCATGGGCAGAGAGCATGTCATTCAAAACAATAAAACAATGGGACAACATTTCATATTCGGTCATCCCCATAGGAAAGAAAAATCAAAAGTGAGATCTTTATAACATCTCAAATATTTATCCTAGACAGAAATGGGGTTACTTTAAGATCGAATGGAGATTTTTGATTGAGTCTCCTGCTTCTCAAATGTGTCTCCTGAGACAAAAAGTCTAACACTCTCACAATGGTCTCCTTTAAAGCTTTAAAAAAGATCTCAACAACATCACACACTGTGCTCAGATATTTATCCTAGTCTAAAGACTCTGGTGGTCTCATATTTGTCTCCTTTAAAGTTTTAGAAGAGATCTCAACAACATCACACACTGTGCTCTGATATTTTTCCTTAGCTAGAGACTCTGGATCTCTCACATTTGTCTCCTTTAAAGCTTTAGAAGAGATCTCAACAACATCACACACTGTGCTCTGATATTTTTCCTTAGCTAGAGACTCTGGATCTCTCACATTTGTCTCCTTTAAAGCTTTAGAAGAGATCTCATCAACATCAAACACTGTGCTAAGATTTTTCTCCTTAGCTAGAGTCTCTGGATCTCTCACATTTGTCTCCTCAAAAGTTTAGATCAGAGATCTCAACAACATCACACACTGTGCTTAGATTTTTCTCTTTAGCTAAACAATCTTTGGATCTCATATTTGTCTCCTGTTAAAGGGGTTAAATAAATTCAGAGTTAAAGGCTATATTGAGAGAGAAATTATGCAGAAATAAGGACAATGTTACTTTTTATAGGACAACGTTTATGTACTTAGGCACATAATTTGTTGTTGGAAATAGTAATGTACCAGATGCCTTAATCAAAACTGATTTACAGAAAATGTAACCTTGGAACTTTCTTTGCTGAAAGGCACATAAATGACTTATGACTCAGTCTTGGTTATGAATTGATTAATTTGATTATTAATACATATTATATGGTAGAAATGTTTGAGTTCATATTGAGGCATTTGACTTGGTGCACACTTTGTTATTGAGATCACTTCTGAAATTTAGAGGAGACAAATTTGAGAGCTCTCGAGTCTTTAGTGTAGGAGAAAAATCTGAGCACAGTGTGTGATGTTGTTGAGATCTCTTCTAAAGCTTTAAAAGAGACAAATGTGAGAGATCCAGAGTCTCTAGCTAAGGATAAATATTTGAGCACAGTGTGATGTTTTTGAGATATCTTCTAAAGCTTTAAAAGAGACAAATGTGAGAGATCCAGAGTCTAGCTAAGGACAAAAAACTGAGCAGAGTGTTATGCTGTTGAGATCTTGTTTGAAACTTTGGATCTCTCACATTTGTCTCCTCCAGAGTCTCTAGCTAAGGAGAAATATCTGAGCACAGTGTGTGATGTTGTTGATATCTATTCTAAAGCTTTAAAAGAGACAAATTTGAGAGATCCAATGTCTGTATCTAAGGAGAACAATCTGAGCACAGTGTGTGATGTTGTTGAGATATCTTCTAAAGCTGTAAAAGAGACAAATGTGAGAGATCCAGAGTCTCTAGCTAAGGAGAAATATTTTAGCACAGTGTGCGATGTTACTGAGATCTCTTCTAAAGCTTTAAAGGAGACCATTGTGAGAGTGTTAGAGTATTTGTCTCAGGAGACAAGTTTGAGAAGCAGGAGACTCGAGCAAAAGTTTCCATTCAATCTTAAGGTAACCTCATTTATGTCTAGGAGAAATATTTTAAATGTTAAAGAGATCTCTTATTTATTTTATTTTTCTTCCCTCTGGTTAGCTTCAATGCCATTTATCCACACCATTTCAATCAAAGACAATACATGCATTGTCATATTTGAAGTTGTTATATGTAGACAGTGTTTTATTGCACAATGATTTAACAGAGGAACCATAACCTATATTTACATACATGCGAAAATGGGCTGTACAAGACAACATTTTAATGCTAAACAAAGCAAAAAAAAACAACAACAACAAAAAAACACTGGAACACTAGTGTTACTTTTGTTAAAAAAAAAGGTATTGCTCTTATACTAAACATCTTGCACTTGTATGTTCTTTCTAGTGTGTTTGGAAAATGTGGTGTAAATACAATGCTGGACATTGAACATAAATTTAAACATTTAAACTAGTAACCCTTGATATTCTGAAATGCTTAACGCTATTTAAATGATAGTTTTAGTATTTACAATATTAGTAAAAGTTTAACATTTCTCCTCAAATAAAACTGAATACATCTTAAGACAAAGCTGATATCTCAATGAGACATATAAGAGAATCACCCCTTAGCAGGCCCGGATTGACTAAGGATTCCCGGTGGGCCAGTCTGTTTCTTTTTTGGCCACGGTTTTGTTATGCCACTGGGTTGAAATATGCTGTCCCTAGACTGCCAGCACTCATACAGCTGCCCCACTCTTTTTATTTATTTTCTCGCAGCCCATATTATTATTTTCATATCAATTACAAATTCTCAATTAAAAATGAATAATTCTTTTTGCGCAAATCATTGTTTTACTGCTGTGTTTTACCGGTGAAGTAGCCGATAGAGAAAGGCTTTAAGACCAAGCGGAATCCTCTGCTGGTTGCTCCCGCTTCACAGCGAGGGGGACTCGAGCTAACGTCAATTCCCTTCACTGTCCGCGTTTTGATTTCGCAAAATCAGTTTGTGAGATTGCAAACAACTTATTGATCATGAGCCCAACATCCAGCAAGGCAGGAAAACATTCAATCTACCTGAGGGTAGACATCTTTCATTGTAATGCTGTTAAATAGAGAGAGAGAGAGAGAGAGAGAGAGAGAGAGAGAACTTCTAGCGTATTCTTAAACTTGGACCTCATTATTGAAGTGCAAATCCAAGCACCAGAAGCAGCCCACACTCTCTAAGTTTTCTTTAATTGAAAAATATGCATTTTCATTCATTCAAAGGCTATATGGCTGCAATAATATTTTAGTTCAAAACTTTTAAGTGCCATTGTTTAAAAAAAATAATGCTTTATTGACTACCATTAAGACCTTCAGTTGTTATGCTTTTAAATTTCATGCCATTTGTATATAATTTCACAGTATTTTCACCTCCTAAATTACTACACTTGTGAAGTCACAGTTCTATAATGGTACAATTTACACAGGTCGATGACATTTTTTGCATGACATTACAATTATTTTTAGAATAATTGTACATAAATAGGTTAAACAAATCAATTGTGATTATTTCTGAGAACTTTTTAACTGCAGGCAGACAGCCTACATTATGGTGCAGTACAAATATTTGGAGCATCCCTTATTCTGTCCCTTATTTTCTTGAAGAATAAACACCTATTTTCTACAAGAATACAAGAATAAACACTATTTTCTTAAAGGGGTCATATGATGCGATTTAAAATTTTCCTTTCTCTTTGGAGTGTTACAAGCTCTTGGTGCATAAAGAAGATCTGTAAAGTTGCAAAGACTAAAGTCTCAAATCCAAAGAGATATTCTTTATAAAAGTTAAGAGTCAGCCACACCTACCTAAAACGGCTCGTTCTAACACGCCCCCACATACCTACGTCACGCATAGAGGAGAAACAATAATGTACAGTATGTGGAAAATAATGTGTTTTTTGAACCTTAAACCGCATAAACACATTTCATTACACCAAATACACAAAATAATGTTCTTTTTAGCAACATCATATGACCCCTTTAAAGAATAAAAGATAAAGAATCACAATAGTCCTTTATTTTCCATTTCTGAAGTTAATTGGCAACCCTAATGATGACAATTATCTTTTGACTCCACTGACAGTGGCACCTTGTAAAAAAAAACAAAAAACCCGGGCTTCCGGTAATGGCGGCGGAGTGAGCGGTCGCATTTTTTCCCCCTCTCCCAGTTCACGTTCCTGTTGTTTATTATCTACCTTCACCCGTCTTTCTCAAAGTCATGATTTAGTCGCTTTACTGATAATTCACCATGCCAAAGCCATCAAAACAGAACAAGCCGGACCATTCCCGAGATTTTAAGGATGATTGTACTGATTCGAGTGAGGCTAGTGCTAGCAGCGATCGTGCGGTTAGCAATGAGAGCTCGTTACCTGACTTTTCTCATGGGGCTCTGCTTAAACATATTGCCGAAGTCGTTGCAGAGGAAGGTCGGCGTACGCAAAAGATGCTGAATGACTATTTCGCTAAACTGGAGTCTGGGCTGGACGTGAAAGTTGAAAGTATTATCAAACGCATCGAGGAGGTCGCTGCCGCTACCGAATCCCTTGCGACTCGCCAGGCCGAAACAGAAACTCGTATCTCCGCCATAGAAGATGACGTCGCTCCGCTAAAAAAGAACCTGGCTGCACTCGAGAAACTTAACACAACACTTACTGAGAAGATCACAAATCTGGAGGGGCATTCAGCAGGTGTATATTTTTTCTCTGTGTTCTTGGATGTTTAAACAGATCCTAGCTTTTAATTTTTGCTCTACAAGAGTTATAGACATGTGTGCACCTAATCTTCTCCTTGTTCTGTTTTTGTTCTTATATTGTTTGTACACTAGTTTATGTAAGCCTGAGCTTCTTTGGGGGAAGTCATGGCCTAATGGTTAGAGAGTCGGACTCGTAACCCAAAGGTTACGGGTTCGAGTCTCGTACCGGCAGGGATTGTAGGTGGGGGGAGTGAATGTACAGCGCTCTCTCCCACCTTCAATACCACGACTGAGGTGCCCTTGAGCAAGGCACCGAACCCCCAACTGGCTGCCCCAAATGGCTGTCCACTGCTCCGGGTGTGTGTGTTCACTGCTGTGTGTGTGCACTTTGGATGGGATAAATGCAGAGCACTAATTCAGAGTATGGGTCACCATACTTGGCCACATGTCACATGTCACGTTAAAGTTCCCCTCTACTTTCAATCTTTTTCTCCTTTGCATAGCTTGCTTCTCTTGTTTACCACACAGTTTACCTGTTTATTATTTCATAAATGGCTGATGGTCTGAAGTTGAACATTCTCAGCCGCAATATAAGGGGCCTGAATAATCCAGTGAAACGTGTTGCTATTTTGGACTTTTTGCGGAAACAAAGAATAAATATAGCCTTTTTACAAGAGACTAATTTGGTCAATAAAGATACAAATTGTATGTCGAATTGCTTTTTCCGTGTTCTTGCTTCCTCGTCAGATTCAAATAAATCTAAAGGGGTGATGATTATATGTCAGCGTAATTTGCGCCTTAAGCTCTAGGATACCTGGGCAGATAGCAATGGCAGAATAACAATTGTGAAAGTTCATATAGAAAATAGAGATATTGCCTTGATCTCTATTTATGCTCCTAATACTTATGAAAGAGAATTTTACAAACAAATCACTAAATTACTTCTAGAACTTTCTGGCTTCAAATTCATCATAGGTGCTGATTTTAATGCTGTTGTTGACTGATAGGTCAGGACAATCAGAAAATGTAGATCAAAAATATGCTTCTGAGGCTTTACGGTCTTGGATTAAAGATACCGGGGTGATGGATCTTTGGCGTATATTAAACCCTGATGCTAAAGACTACACCCATTTATCATCTAGACACAAATCTTTTTCTCGAATCGACTTTATTTTTTCTTCTAGAGGCTTATTTCATAATATTGTTAATGTTAGTTTATCGCCAGTGGCATTTTCCGATCACAAGGCAGTAACGGCTTCTGTTTTGATAAGCTCTAATCCAGCTCGAGCTCCTAGATGGCGTTTCAACACCACGCTTCTCCGAGATGAAGCATTCAAGATTAAGTTCTCAAGTCAACTAAAAGACTTTGTCAATATAAATTAAGGTTCTGTTGATGATCCAAGGATACTCTGGGATGCTGTTAAGGGGCTTATTGGGAATTTTACTGTATGCTATGCTTCCAGCATAAGAAAGGCTCATTCATCTCGATTACAGGTGTTAGAGTCTAAACTTTCACCCTTAGATGCTCTATTACAACAAAGTTATGATGAAGAGGTAAGGCTTCAGTTTGACCTTGTGAAAAAAAAAAAAAAGGGTTAAATGCCATTATGAAGCAGCGTGCTGAATTTTTAATTCATAGGACACGGCAGTTGTATTATTTTAATGGGGCTAGACACAGTCGTTTACTTGCCCTTAGATTGCAGTCCAATGAAAATTTTTCAGATATTAGTGCAATCAAGTCAAAAGATGGAGTAATTTTTAATGAACCCTCACAAATTAATGCTACTTTCCACAGTTTTTAAGCTGAATTATATAGCTCAGAGGTATTGCATAACCAGGATGCTTGTGGTAATTTTCTAAACAAAATGCCACTTCTTAAACTGTCTGAGGAGGACTCTCTAAGATTAGATACCCCTATGACTTTAGATGAGCTTAAGGAGGCTGCTTTGGATATGTATAGTGGCAAATCCACTGGGTTGGATGGAATTCCCCCAGAATTTTACACAACCTTTTGGGACAGTCTGGGCCCTCTACTTTTCTATATGATTCAAGCTGCTGTAGACAGAGGGTCTTTCTCCAGAGATATGAATATTGCAGTTCCCTTTCATGGGAACTTCGAACTGCGTCCTCTAGGGGTCGCTATGGGGGACGCCTCGTCGTGACCCGTGTCTGAAGCATACATTGAAAAAACACCACTACTCAGGGAACCATGGTTACATAAGTAACCTGAGACGTTATTTCGCTTTTGCTCAAAATCATTCGCTTTTGCTGAAAGTTATAGACCTTTGTCCCTGCTAAATGCTGACCTGAAAATTGATGCTAAATTACTTGCACGGAGGCTTCAGCCTTTTATGACCACGCTCATCAACTGCGACCAGAGAGGCTTTATCAGAACTAGGTTAGCATCTGATAATGTTAGAAGATTACGCCATATTATACATGGTATATCCTCTTTGACTCTTTCTACCGCTGTCCTCTCTCTAGATGCTATGAAAGCCTTTGATTGTCTGGAATGGTCTTATCTGTGGTCTGTGTTGGAGGTCATGGCTCTGGGGTCCTCTTATATTCGTATGATTAAGGTACTTTATGCGAATCCCACAGCCATGGTGCTGACAGGCAGTACTTGTTCTTTGTTTGATATAGCTAGAGGATCTCAACAGGGATGCCCCCTAAGTCCGTTTCTTTTCGCGCTATCACTCGAGCCGCTGGCACAGACTATACGTATGGACAAAGGCATCACCCCGATCTCAATATGTGGGACCAGTCATTATATTTTTTTATATGCGGATGATGTCCTTCTTTATTTAGGTAATCCTTTGCAGTCCATACCTAACATTTTAACGATCTTTGACAGCTCAAATCCGTTAAAGGATTTTTAGGCTGCATTAATTAGGTCAACCGGAACCGGGAACACTTCCCATAACACCCGATGTACTTGCTACATCGTTAGAAGAATGGCATCTACGCTAATATTAGTCTGTTTCTCTCTTATTCCGAGGTCACCGTTGCCACCAGATCCAGTCTGTATCCAGATCAGATGGTCACTGCAGTCACCCGGATCCAGTACGTATTCAGACCAGATGGTGGATCAGCACCTTGAGAGGACCTCTACAGCCCTGAAAAACAGCGGAGACCAGGACAACTAGATGAGCCCCAGATACAGATCCCCTGTAATGACCTTGTCTCAGACGACCACCGGGACAAGATCACAGGAACCAGATGATTCCTCTGCACAATGTGACTTTGCTAGCCTGAAATTGAACTGCTGGTTTTGTCTGGTCAGAGGAGAACTGGCCCCCCGACTGAGCCTGGTTTCTCCCAAGGTTTTTTCTCCATTCTGTCACCGATGGAGTTTTGGTTCCTTGCCGCTGTTGCCTCTGGCTTGCTTAGTTGGGGACACTTCATTTCCAGTGATATCGTTGACTTGATTGCAAATGATTGCAAAGATACTATTTAAACTGAACTGAGATGGATAATGACATCACTGAATTCAATGATGAACTGCCTTTAACTGAAAAATTAGTGTTTACTATTGTCATTTTTGCATTATTGACACACTATTTTCCTAATTAATGCTGTTCAGTTGCTTTGAGACAATCTGTATTGTTAAAAGCGCTATATAAATAAAGGTGACTTGACTTGACTTGACAGCTTTGGTGAGATTTCCGGATATAGAATAAACTGGATAAAGTTGGCTCTTCTTCCACTGAATGATGCAATGAGAAACATAGCATTACCCTCAGGTATACCAGTGTTTAAACAATGTAGGTATTTTGGTGTTATGATTGGTGCTTCACTGCAGTATATAATTAAGACCAATTACGAGGACATACTGTCTAAGATTTCATGAAACTTGGAAAACTGGTCATCACTCCCAAATTATCTTAGATCACGTGTCTCAATTATTAAAATTAATGTACTCCCCCGAGTCAACTTTGTGAGCTCTATGCTGCCTCTGCCTCCCCCTTCTCGTTTTTGGGATAGATTACAAAGCATAATTAACAAATTTGTCTGGAATGGCAAACCACCTCGTCTTAAACTTTCCACGATGCAACATGATAGATTATCTGGTGGTCTTTCACTTCCCAATTTTAAGCTGTATCACTGGACTTTTACACTTCGTCCCCTAGTTAACTGGTATGATGACAAAATTGAAGTTTCTTGGCGTTCGCTGGAGGAAAATCTGGTTCTTCCTTTAAAGTTGGATGAAATTTTATTTGCTAATATCCCTCTAAATAAGTGCAAACTCAGTTTCGGTCCCTTAGTGTCACACGTTCTGTCGGTCTGGAGAGCAGTAGAAAAAGTTTGTGACATTCATTCTAATTGGAATCCCTACTCTCCTATTTTTAATAATGATGGCTTGTTAGTTGGCAAGCACCCAATTAAGTTCGGCCAGTGTTGACAGTGGTATGACAAGGGGATTCACTCCTTGGGTGATATAATGGACGACAAGGGCCTTTATACCTTTGAAGAACTTTCTTTTCAGTTTAACCTGCAAAGCTCCACCTTTTTTTTTACTTACAGTTGAGGGCAGCCATAAAGGCCTACGGGGTCCCTTGGATGGCTCCTCTCAAAGAGCACCCTTTATTGAAAGTAATATGTGAGACTCTGGGAACAAGAGGATTTGTTTCTAAATTATATGGTTATTTTCTGGAAAAAATGTACCCTCCTTTGACATTAGACTCTGCTTGGCGGGTGGATATTCCGGACCTTTCTCCCAGTTTTGATTGGGACGGAGTCTGGGTTATGGCAAAGTATGCTTCGAGGTATCCGGATCATCAACAAATCCATTTAAACTTTATTAATAGGACTTATATGACTCCACGTAAACTCTATAGCATGGAACTTAAACCCGATCCTAATTGCACGCTGTGTCATACTAGGGAAATCGGTACTTTTTTTTCACATGATTTGGGATTGCCCTGGGGTTGCCAGTTTTTGGAATATGGTTAAAGAAAATCTGTCCACTATATTAAATGTCTCAACATAATTTTTTGTACGTGTAGTCTTTTTACTTTGTATATTTTGGAGTATATTAGGTTTTAAATATTGTTTCATATATTTCTGCCATTCACTCTTCAGTGTAACTGATTAGTTTTTATAATTATTATTATTATTATTATATTAAATGTCTCGATCCCTTTGTCCCCTTCTGTCTTTGTTATAAATGATCTTTCTGACATCCAACTTAACAAAATGCAGAAGCGAGTCGCAAAGCTGATTGTTTAATATACAGAATAGCACAGACAAACAATGTCAAAACAATACAAATTTGATAAAAAAACTAAAAAAAAAATCTCTCCAACAGTTGGAGATATGCGAGCAAAAAATCTCATGTCAAAGATGGTGGAATTACCGCACCCACCCACCGATTGTGTAATCGCCACGGACCAATGGAAGCCCCAGAAAGTTCGCTTTGGTCAGCTGTTTCGAACTGCCGAAAATGACGTAATATCATTTCGTTCTTCAATTTCGTTTGAAGTATATCGGGGCCTTTAGAGTTTCCCCTAATTTTGATTGATGATTGTCGATGTGTTGTCCTTGTTTATCACAGAAGGTTTGATAAGCCAGAACACCTGTCTGTGCGGGTGCCTTTACTTTGCTTGCTCCATCAGCAGAACACATAGAACTGGGCCAGTAATGTGTTTGTGTGTGTTCACACAGACCTTTCTCCCCACAGGCCATTTATTGCTAATTATTTCCTGCTAAATGTGCATTCCCTGCCATATCTGACCCAGTTGCCAATGCTCTACCGTTCATGTCCGCCTTCTGCTTGGGGTATTGGCATTGCGCTTCATGTGTTTGTTGTAGTTAATGAGAATCTACTTTAATTAGATTTTGATGAGCATCCAGGCATCGATCAGGACAGGAAAGCATGCCTGTCCTAGAGAAGGAGGTGCCAGATAATCGCACATTGATCTTCTTTTGTCTGCACGTATACAACATTGCTTGGATCAAGCCCTGGTTCTAATGAGTAGGTTCACCATGGGTAAACTGTGCTTTACAGTGCCAGCACTTTCGCCAAATAGGCCTCAGATACTACATACAAACCAGGGACATATTTTGTTGTGATATTTGGAATCTACAAAGGCAGAAAATAACACTTAAATTGGCTGTGATTGCTCACTTTCAGAGCAAACAGCAAGAGTAATAATTCCCTCAAGAAGTCTCATAATGCACAGCCTGATATTCGGATGAAGCAGGGTGGAGAAGGTTGGAATTTTACCATTATTACACAACAATGACATCAGTCTAATGTATAACTCTTATCTTTTCCTGCCATAACACTGACCTATAATAACTGTGCAACGATGTATCTGATTGCATTCTGCAAGCCTGCAATAATAGGGAACATTTGTCTGAATTTAGACGGTAGTGTGACTATATTCGATAGCTTTGAAAAGAACATAAAGTACATTCAAAGCAATCGTGAGCTATTAAAATCACAGAGCATTGATATCCTGTTTGTTTTACGGGTACCTTGAATGCAGATGATAGAAAATGTATTGAAATATCATGACAACTGCCTGTAACAAAGATCTATTTGAGTGTTTCTTTAATAAGTAGGTTATGTTTCCAAATTTCCTCTTCCTATTTCCTTGTGAATGTAATTACAACCGTTTGTGATGCATTTAAAAGGAGGTAATCTGAATTGTGCCCACCCTTCCCCTCTGCTGTTTGAAACAGCTTACAGAGGTGCTCTATAATCTGCTGTCATCCAGACGCACAGTAAAAACCTAAATTTAGGGATAAGTGGAATTTGCACAAATGTCATGCTTTATTTCCCTCCTTTGTAGCTCTCAACAGAGACATGTGTAGTGCTAGCTGGAAAATAATCATTTTTTCCCTGCAATCTTTGATCATTACACCATATGTGGGAAATTGCAATCGACGTGCAATCATCTCCCTATGCAGCTTGATAGTGTGGCTGTTAATGATTTGGATAATGCTAGCAGATGCAGCTCTGTAAACAGTGTATTTCAAAGAAAAAGAAAAAAATCTTTATTAAAACTTCCAACAGTGCTATGGATTTAGATTCAAGCACGAACAGACAAACACTGCAAAATACTGTTTTGATTTAGATTTTTTTTCTCGGTAATAATAATAAAAAAAATAAAATAAAAAAAATCTAAAATAAGCATTTGTGATCAGAATCATGTTGGTCAGATGCCAATATTAGAATTTCAATATTGGATGTTTAATAATAATTTAAACAAAACAGGATAACAATTTAATACCAGCCAATTAGAATTTATCAGCCATAACCTGAGGATAATTATCATAACTTAGTTACCAACATAAGATATTAAGATTTGTTTTCAGAGAATATATTGAAGTTGTTTTTTTCTCTCTTAACCAAATGTCACAGAATTGTGTTCAATTTATAGTGTAGAAACTGAAACTTTCTACATTATAAACGTTCTAAATTAAATTAAACTTATATATATATATATATATTCAAGTATCTTGTTTTACTAAAAAACAAGATAAATTTGAAAGTGGCCTGACAGGTGGCCAAGGATGGTGTCCCATACTTAAAATTTGTGCTCTGCATTTCACCCATCCAAGTGCACACACACAGTAGTGAACACACACACAGAGTTTTTTTTTTGCCGTAGCACCCAAGGAGCGAATGGGAGTTCGGTACCTTGCTCAAGGGCACCTCATTCATGGTTACTGAAAGTGGAAGAGAGCACTGGTCTATCAATCCCCCACTGACAATTCCTGCCAGTACGGAGACTCAAACCCATGACCTTCTGGTTACAAGTCCAACTCTCTAACCATTAGGCCATGACTGCCCTATTTATTTGTATATTTAGTTTCTTGTCATTTTCTGTTTCTTTGGCTACATGTATGACTCTTTAAAGCTCAGTTTATTTTAAAATTTGGAACAATTCATAAAAAAGAAAAACAATATTGACCGGCAATGTGGTATAAACAAATGTATAGTTTATGTAGTTCAAGAAAATTTAAATATCTTGGAACATCCAATTAGAATCCAGAATTTAACAATGACATTATATACGTCAAACTGTCTTACCGTAACTCTTTGAAGGGCTCAGCTCTCACATGTGGGGTCTCCACCGAGTTGCTGAACACTGCACCCTCAGCTCCTGCAAACACATTCCGACATGTACAATCTCAGTTATGCTCTGAACGAAGCAGTAAGTCTGCATGCAAAAATCAATGGACATAATCTGTGAAGCTCCAGTATTGATCCATACGGTCTGGCTGTGTCCCTGAGAAGGTGGCCAAAGGTTGAGTCACCAAAACCTTTTCACTAGGCTTTGTTGAAGCAACTGAAACCAGTACATCATGGGTTACAACCTCAGTTCCGATCAACAGACTTAGGCAAGAAGTGGAGGTGCTTCTTGGAATGATAATGCTAATTACAATTACAAAGCATATACATTGTAAACTACACCTAGACCTCATTATAAGTGCATTATCATACATCAGGATTTATTTATTTTTTCTCTTGTACAGTCTAAAGCCGGGGTACTCACCAGGCTGCATTCGACCTGTCTGCATTAATTTTGTGGCCCTTGTCATGCTGGAGATTAATGTATTTTTATTATAATTTGCACTCAAAAGTTGCACAAATATTAGGCAGTGTGATTTTAGGTTTGTGTCATTTAAATGCAGTTGATACTCCTGACACTGCATTGTGCAAATAGCAGATGGTCCTCTTAATAGCGTGAAAAACAAACTTGTATTCAAATTGTGAATGGGTTAAAGTCCATTACAATGAATGGAGCTGTCATCACGCCAATGAGCTCACAGAGTTTTGCACTATACCAGAGATGGCTTGAAGAACACAGATAAACCATATATTGTCAATTTGTTTGTTTATTGTCTTCACATTTGATCGGTTACAGCATTTCTATCTTCTTTTTATTCAGTTACAGTGACAGCTGCATGTATTTGTCCGTATTAGGGATTTCCTTAAACGTTCTATTACTTCTGTGATGCTTACAGTATGTGGAGTTTCTGAGGGCGCCCTCTGGTGTCCAGCATGAATGAAACAGACATTACATGTATTTAGCGCTCAATAATGCATACTCAGTCCTGTTTGGGCTTGAATAGGAAAAATAATAGGCTCTAAAGAAATTTGTGAGCTATATTTGCTCAAGAATGTTTTGAGTTTGAACATTCTGAGTTTGTTTAATACTCTGAGTATGAATGATTATTTTTTTTTTTTTGCATTAAACAAACTGTTAATTCACTTTTTGTTCCAAGATTTTGTAATGTTTTATTTTCATGTCCAATATTATTTTAAATAGGACAAGAAATAAAATGCATTTCTATATTGGTAAACTGCAATTATTATCTTAAATAAAGTCTTATAATGCAAATTGTAATTTGTGGCCCTTCATATATTATGTGGTTTAAATGTGAACTGAACTTGAGTGCTCCTGGTCTAAAGAATGATCTGAATGAAACCTTAAAAACTTTTTGACACCAAAAGGGCCATGACCAACAGGCTTGGGTGCTTTATGAGTGTACATACAGCTCAAATATTTCCTGTGAAGATGCTCTCAAATTGCAGTGCTTCCTAGGAGGCTAAAGTGCTCCTAAAAGGGTCTATCTCAGTCCCAAAGGATGGAGTGCTACCATTTGGCTTGATGGTTGCTCTGGGAGGTATAAGATTTGTTGCCCACATGTAGGTTGTGATAGCAACAGTGGATGGCTTTGTACCTAGTCTCCAGGAGAAGGCAACGCAGGGCTCCCTGCTGGTGTTTTATTCCAATAAAATAAACAGTTTTTAGCTTGGTACACCTCACCTCAGATTAAGGGGGACAAATATGATTTGGTTAATTTAATGAATTTGTGCTGTGTATTCACGTGATACATTCATGTTCATTGCTGAATTACTGTAGCCACCAAGACAATGACAATAAAGTCAATAGTTAAAAACATTTTCTTAGTATTTTCAAAATTTTGTTTTGTTTTCAAAATTGTAATTTGCAAATTTGCTCAATTGCATGAGATAAAAGCATATGTGAAATATGAGCAGCACTGCTTCCTATCACTTCCTATCCTATCACTACCTTCAAAAGTTTGGGACGAAGTTTCTTATACTTACCAAAGCTGAATTTATTTAATCAAAAATACAGTAAAAATGTTAAATGTTATTGCAATTTAAAATAACTGTCTTCTCTTTTATATACAGTGCCCTCCACTAACATTGGCACCCTTGGTAAATATGAGCAAAGGCGGCTGTGAAAATAAATCTGCATTTTTGACCTTTTTGATCTTTCATTAAAAAAAAAAAAAATTCACAAAAATTCTAACCTTTCATTGAAGTAAAACAATTGAAAGTGGGGAGAATATCTCATGATGAAATAAATGTTTTTCTCCGATGCATGTTGTCCACAATTATTGGCAACCTTAGAAATTCTTATGAGTAAAATATCTCTGAAGTATATTCCCATTCATATTTACATTTTTTAGCACACCAGGGTGACTATGAGCATGAAACTGTCAAGCCATGACTTCCAGTTCTACAGGATTATAAATATGAGGACCACAAAGGCCAAATTCAATTAATTATCTATCACAATGAGTAAAACCAAAGAATATAGTTTTTATAGAGCTTTTTGTCAGCAAACCCACCAGATGGGTTTAGTACAAACAGGGATACAATGTCCCCCATGTCCATGGTTAAATATACTTCTGGATCTTTAATGTTGTGGGCCTGTTTTTCTGCTGGAGGTCCTGGACATTTTGTTCAGATGCATGGTAGCATGGATTCTATCAAATACCAACAGATAAAAAATCTAAACCTGACTGCATCTGTTAGAAATCTTATAATGGGCCGTGGTTAGATCTTCCAATCAGGACAATATTCCAAAACAAACATCAATATCAACACAAAAAACTGGTCACGGAGCACAAAATGAAGCTTTTGCCATGGTGGTCCCAGTCTTCTGACCTGAACCCTATAGAAAATGAGTGGGGTGAACCGAAGAGAAGAAGCACCAACATGGAGCTGTGAATCTGAAGAATCTGGAGAGATACTGTATGAAGGAATTGTCTCTGATCTCTAATCAGGTGTTCTCCAAACTCTTCAGACATTATAGGAGAAAAGTCAGAGCTGTTATCTTGGGAAAAGGACACTGTAATAATTGGGTGGCAATAATTGTGGCCAACATGAACTAGAGAAATCATTTATTTTACAATGAGAGCCCCCCCAAGGCTCTACAAAGGCAGCAGTTATGAGCTTCTTACACACATTGGAACTAATATGCAGCCTTTAAAAGTATGGTACTTTTTTTTTTTTTTCGCTGACAATGTACTACTATTACTATTGAATATATGGACGAGCTCTTAAATAAACTATGGTTCTCTGGCTAATACTGAAAGATATGGTAAGGTACGACTAAGGTAATTGAGTTGTATTAAGAACTATATATCTGTTGAAAGGTAAATATATACATCAACATGTCATGTGCCTGTGATAACATCGCTTGTGGAGTAATACAGGAAGCAGAACAGGCTACATATGAGATCAGATACACATCTCTCCTGTGGCACATTGGGTGGGCTTGTTCATGGAGAATAGCTGGAGGCGGGCTATAGCAGATTCCCTCAAGGTCAGGAATCACTTCAAGGCACAGCAAGAAAGTATCCATGCCTAAAGGCCTTGAGACTTGCAGAGAATGAAAAACAAGTCATCTATACTGTGTATGAAAATGCTACTCTTCTTCAAAGCAAAATACCTACCCCTCTCTGGCGATAACATTGACTATTGTGTCAGCTTTAGAGGACAACACTCCAAGATGACATGCAAATATATGGGCCTTATGAATGGCAAGTAGATTATGAAAAGCTCAATGATCACCTGTAGATTCATTTCAAGACCTCAAAAGAAGTTTTGTTTGCAGAGAGACATTCACTGCCGGATTTTCTAGAAGTAATTCACAGAAAAAAAAAAAGGAAATATGGCAAACATACAATGCTGCAGTATACAGTATGACTTTTTTAAAATGCCGTTTAGCGAAATTCAATTCAATTCAAGTTGATTTGTATAGCGCTTTTCACGATACAAATCGTTGCAAAGCAACTTTACAGAAAATTACGCTTCTACAATATATTTAGTAGTAGCTTATCAGTGGTCACTGTCAGTTAATGTACAGGTGCATCTCAATAAATTAGAATGTCGTGGAAAAGTTCATTTATTTCAGTAATTCAACTCAAATTGTGAAACTCGTGTATTAAATAAATTCAATGCACACAGACTGAAGTAGTTTAAGTCTTTGGTTCTTTTAATTGTGATGATTTTGGCTCACATTTAACAAAAACCCACCAATTCACAACAAATAAAAAAACATTTTTAGTGAAATGTTGGCCTTCTGGAAAGTATGTTCATATACTGTACATGTACTAAATTGAACATATAGGCTATGATCAATTCACTGTCTGCCGCTGGCCGTTACTTAAAAAAACTTACATATTAACGAACAAAAAATGCTCCAAACGTTTTTCTAAACTTACTTTATAAAAAAATAAACGAAATTTCCATAACAAACTAAATTGATCTATTTTAATAGCTGAAACAGTATTATAAGCTTTTTTGGGGAAAAGGGGGGGCCGATTTGAGACTCGTGCAGGGCTCTTATCCACTTCATCCAAGCTGTTTTGTTCTCATCTGTGAGCATGCTCTTGATATATGTATTTTACCATTTTGTTGAGTTTAAAACGTGTGACACTTTAACAAAAAAGGAACGTCAAGGTTGATCTAGGAAAATGTGTGAAAATGTATAGGGCCCCATTCCTATATTTTGCCTGGGGCCCCCAATTCACTAAATCCGCCCCTGCTGCCCATTCTTCTTGCCCCCTAGGGGGCCCTTCCTTTGTTGTTCTGGACAACCATGCCAACACCAAACTGAATGTTCTCAAGCTTACCAGATGACCCATTCACTAAGCGGATACACAGCCGATTTCAACCAGCCGGTTGACTTGCCCATTTAGGGTAACTCGGCATGAACTAAAAAGTACGATGCATTAATGGAACTTTTAATTTGTGCAACTGCGCAAGTTTATTTTATTTATTTTTTATTTTTTTGTATTAAAACATTACAGACAGTATAATATGTTAACAATACCCATGATTATATAGATAACACAGAAATCCATTGTAAAAACTTTCAACATTAAATGTAATAGAAATCAAATAATTTAAAGTAAATAAATTCATCAAAACAAAATAATGATAATAAAAACAATAAACATAATCAAATAATTATTACAATTAATATTTTTAAAAATACATTACAAATAATACAAATAATAAATAATAGATCTAGTGACAATCTATATAAAATGTAAGGTAAAAGGCAAATAGTCAATGTAATATAATAGAAATATAATAGAATAAATTATTGATATGATATATGGTGTGATATGTAACAAAGCATTGGTCTTTGTTCAAACAAAGGAACAACTTCATCTATGATCTTGTGCAGTGCTATACCGAGTTATAATCGCGTTGCTGAGTATAGCTAGTGTTCAGTTCATTTTACCCTAACTGGGCAACTCTTTTTCTAAGTTAAAAACAGAGATACATTTTATCTATATTTTATCATCACGTTTCTGCAATTTAAAGGTGACCTATTATGCCCCTTTTTACAAGATGTAAAATAAGTCTCTGATGTCCCCAGAGTGTGTATGTGAAGTTTTAGCTCAAAATACCCTACAGATAATTTTTTATAGCTTGTTGAAATTGCCATTTTTAGGGTATGAGCCAAAACGCGCTGTTTTTTGTGTTTGTCCCTTTAAATGAAAACGAGCTGGTGCTCCCGCCTCCCCTTTCAGAAGAGGGTGGAGTTTCTAGAGCTCGCGCACCGGCATCATGCCAGCAATAACAAAACTCTCTCACGCACTGAAAATGTCAGAAACTGCTAGTAGCGGTGTTCAGCCATATATGTTCGAACCGGTGTTGTGCCGACTTCTGCACCCTGCCAGATTATTTATGAATTACGCAGACAGGGAGCACAGCGCTATAAAAATAATAACATAGCTAACCGAATATGATTATGAGCTAGACAAATTCAAGCGGTCGATTTCACATTGCTTTCATATGCAATTTTTAACTACCACATACCTATTTACGATCATTCTGGTAGC
>NW_015666483.1:111740-118268 GCF_001515625.1 Sinocyclocheilus rhinocerous
TTTCAGAAGAGGGTGGAGTTTCTAGAGCTCGTGCACCGGCATCATGCCAGCAATATCAAAACACTCTCTCACGCACTGAAAATGTCAGAAACTGCTAGTAGCGGTGTTCAGCCATATATGTTCGAACCGGTGTTGTGCCGACTTCTGCACCCTGCCAGATTATTTATGAATTACGCAGACAGGGAGCACAGCGCTATAAAAATAATAACATAGCTAACCGAATATGATTATGAGCTAGACAAATTCAAGCGGTCGATTTCACATTGCTTTCATATGCAATTTTTTTACTACCACATTCCTATTCATGATCATTCTGGTAGCACGTGAAGGCAGCATCAGTGAAAACAGACAAGACAATGGTAGCTTTAGCAACATTAGCCTTACAGAGTGCCAAGAAGCTCTTTCAGAAAGGCAATTTGGAAAACAAACGTGTGATACTTACTTCTTCAAGATGGCATAACGTTAGTTGTATTCAAGATTCAAGATTCAAGATTTCTTTATTGTCACTATACAAGTATAGTGAAATTTGAGCAATCCTAACAGTGCAGTCACATATAACTTAAACATCTATAATACAAAATAAAAAAATAAAATAAAAAAAAAGTAACAATAATAATATCACGAACAGTTGGCACTGCTCCATCCTTCAGGAGCAACTTTTGTGCAAACCTGCTTTATACTGACCCTCATTCACAAAAATGATTCACGCAGACATAAACTAATTTCTGTAGAGTTGAGTGAGCATTTTCTTCGAAAACAAAATTAATCCACCTCGTCTTCAGCGGCTCAGATTTCGGGAGTAAATGGAGAGAGCTATGTGGATTAATACATCCAGCAACAGAACACCTAAAACGCTTGGGAGACATTCTTGTCAGTGCAGCAATGGCGGACTGTGTACAACTCGCTGTGAACTCGCTCAGGGCGGTTCTATGTTAAAACGGCAGTGTCTGTCAACATTCGTGGGCGGGGCCTGTGGCTAATGTGACGTCACATTAGCACCAATGCTAAAAATAGGCCATTGGGAGACACTGCTTATTATTTTTGGGGATTAAAAAAAAAGGAGTGGGTGGATTTTTATCATTATTGGGTGGTTGTGTACACACACTGCCAACACACATTTATGTCCAAACACCTTGCAAAAGTGAATTTTGCATAATAGGTCCCCTTTAACAAAATATACCGTTAGGAGGTCTAGAAAATGAAACCCGATTATTATAATTTTTTATCTCAACTTTTAACGTCACTTACAGCCTGTGTTTGAAGAGAGGCGTCACATCAATACATTTCCCATTTTGTCGCGGCTTTTCGGCAACAATATATTTTTGCTGCAGTGCCACCCAGTGGATATAATTGCCATTACACACTCTATTCAATGAGGGGTATAAGGACAAATGGCCAAAAATGGGGTTTGGCGGGTTTTAATTACAGTAATTTGATCACAAAAAAAGGTCAACCGTGCGGTTACAATGCACGTTAAAGGGTTAAAAATGCATCACAAGAATTTGTAACCCAAGATCACATGATCACAAACGTCTTGGTTCCCTGATGGAGGGAACGGAGACGTTATGTCGTTACAACATTAGGGCTCTTACTTGGGAGCCCGAATCCTCTCTGATTAAGAGAAAACGGCAATGAAATTTAGCTAGTGGATTTTGCATGCTGAGCCACTCCCCGTGTATACGGGTATAAATAGGCGACAGGTGCATCCACTTATCAGGTTTTATGCTGAGGAGCCGAGAATGTGTCCCTGGCAACCAGCGATGGTTCGAGGTTGTGGCATAGGGAAATAACGTCTCCGTTCCCTCCATCAGGGAACGAAGGTTACGTACGTAACTGAGACGTTCCCTTTCTGTCATTCACTACAAGTTATGTCGTGACCACATTAGGTGTCTATGGAAAGCACCACAACCTGAACACCGTCACAACCTTCTGGTGCTAAAAAGGTTAGAAAGCCACAGCGTGTCAGACAAATGTAACGCAAAGGTCGTAACCTTCCCAGTGCAAATACGCTGACCTTGGAACCCGAAGGGTACATTGAATACATTGCTGCTGGAGATAACCATACCGCTGTTCCTGAACACGCTGGAGATAGCCATGCTGATGTTCCTTCTCTCAGAAAATAAGTCTTTTCTGAGAGAAGGGATTTCAACCTACGTAAAAGGTGCTTCAGGCATTTCCTGTTTGTTGTTACAGCATGGCAGTAACGATGGGGAAACAAGCCTTCCGGAGAAGGGCGCTACAGAGACCGCATCCTGCCCATAGGGAGGTATCGTGTGAAGACACTGATATGGACTGACACAGTACTACATATGGAATGGGTCTCTGAGGCAGGTCCTACCTGAGAGTAGGGATGGAACAGCTTCCAGAAGAGACTGACAGAATGGGTCTGTCAAAGGGAAGACACTGGTTCACAGAGAGTGAAACCTTACCATGGAAGAATACACATATGGGATCACCCGCAGGGAATCAAGCCATATGGACACCTAGCCCAGTACAGGGGCTGACCGGGATACCCGGCATGCTAACACTGATACTGATACTGGCTCTGCCGAGTCTGACTGCTGGGGGTGCTGGAGGATGCTCAACCAGGGTTCGCCGTCTGGGAAACTCAACAGGGAGAGAAAGGCGCTCGCATCCCCGTGTGAGGGGGAATGGCGCAGCAAGCGTGATACCGGCCGCCAATTACCTATTACCCAACACACAGGAAGAATCCGGCTCAACGTGGAGGCTGTAGAATCTCACGAAGGTGTTCAGTGTCATCCAGCCCGCAGGCTCTACAGATGTCTGCTAGAGGCAGTGTGCACCAACGCACAGGAGGAGGCGACACTCCGGGTGGAGTGAGCCCTCACCCCTAGGGGGCACGGTTCGCCTTGGGACTGGTACGCTAAGGCAATGGCATCCACTACCCAGTGGGCCAACCTCTGCTTGGAGACAGCCTTCACTTTCTGCTGAGCTCCGTAGCAGACAAAGAGCTGCTCGGAGCTTCTGAAGCTCAGGGTGCGGTCCACGTATATATGCAAAGCGCTCTTACAGGACACAGCAACGCTAGGGCTGGGTCTGCCTCCTCCTGGAACTGTGCTTGCAGGTTCACCACCTGATCGCGGAAAGGCGTGGTGGGAACCTTGGGCACGTATCCAGGCCGGGGTCTCAGGACAATGTGAGAATAGGCCGGCCCGACCACAAGGCACTATTCGCTCACCGAAAATGCTTGGAGGTTCCCGACGCTCTTGATGGAAGTGCGATCATGAGCGCTGTCTTAGCAGACTCCAGTGGCTCAAAGGGATCACTCTGAAGGCCAGCCAGGACGGTAGAGAGATCCCAGGAGGGTACCAGGGGTGGCCTAGGAGGATTCAACCTTCTGGCACCCCTCAGGAACCTAATGATGAGATTGTGATTTCCCAGGGACCAGTCGTCCACTGCATCATGATGTGCTGCGATAGCAGCCACATGCACCTTCAAGGTGGACGGTGACAGCCTACGCTCCAACCTTTCTTGCAGGAAAGAAAGCACTACTCCAATCGTGCATCTTCCGGGGTCTTTTCCAAGTTTATAACGCAGTCAGAACCAAATCAGTGTGGAAAAATTATCTGGAGAGTAATTATCAATAATTATCAAAAAAAAAAGTTTTTTTTCTCCTGCAACTCACTTTTGCAAAGGGATGCCAAAACGTTTGAAAGTGGGGCCACTTTTACTAAAATGGCTATAACGTCTAAAAGTAATGGGATAATTACACCAAACTTGATATACATACTGTATGTAAGACCTCAATCTGGGGTCGCATGAAAAAATTTGAAGTTTAGTCACTGTGTGGCACTGTAATAGGGGAAAAATGGCTATAACTATGCAAAAGTTAGTCCGATTGACTAGAAAATTGACATGCAGTGTGCTGTGTCTAAATTATCACAGCTGTCTTTGAGGACATTTGTGTATCTTGAAAAACATGGCTGCCAACATGCAATGAACTTTGAGTACCTATTAAACATGGCTAATGAAGGCTGATTGGAATGAAACTTGGTGGGACTGTTTGACTAATGGCCCAAAAGGTCTGTGAGAAATTTTAAAGAAATTGGCCACTCGGGGTGCCATCATGCTTTTTAACTCTTCATTCTGAACAACTTTGCCTAGGACCACTGCTGTCAATCAAATTGGTAGTTAAATATTGAAGATTATTTGAAAAACTTACTTTTGCGAACTAGTTCTAGATTTTTCATTCAAGCCTGATAAAATCACTGCAGTACAATACTATGGACTCTCTAGGTCAAAAATGTTATAAAGATTTAAAAGTTCAGTATTTGGGTAGCTTATTTAGTTTCTTTTTTATTCATTTATTTTTTTCAGGTTATGAAATGCTTTTGATCAAAATTTTTTTTTTTCATGTCTATAGACATAAAATTGTATTACTCAAATCAAATTTAGTATGCATTGCTAATAAGAAAAACAATGGGAGCTGTGTAATAAATACTGCAATGGAACATTTCTGTGATGGTTTTAGAAACAAATACTTGACTGGGATATTGCAGCACTTTCCACTGCAATAAATGTACATGGAAGCACCATATTATAAATATTCTTTACGCAAGCCTAATGCAATCTGTGTACATAATTGTAACACAGTTCATAGCTCGGGGAAGAAGGAGGCGGGAACCGGCGAACATTCAAACATAATTTAATAATAAAATAAACACCAAACTGAAAATAGCACGACAGGCCCTCACGGACGACTGCCGCACACAAACAGAAACAAAACATAAAATCCAGGCTTGGTCCTCTCTCGCCTTGCACTGTCGTCACTCCTCCTTTTATCCTTCCGGAGCTCCTACGTGGGACTCGAGACCGCTGAGTGGTGCAGGTGTCCCTCATTATCATTCACTCCACCAGCCTCGTTCCGTTCCCACGGCTCTCTGCCCCGCCCCACTAGTCACAATAATACAAGTGCATTTAATGGATGAGGGAAGAATATTAATAATCCCAGGAGTATATTTTTTTTACATTGACTGTTCATTAGCATCCTGTTTTCTTTGCTCCTTTAGCGTTACATTATTCTCTGACTGTATATAGCGTTACATTATTCTCTGACTGTATATAGCCAAATTAGCAGTAAACTCCAACAACACCAGCTCAATAAACCACCTGTGGAGGTATTGATATATCTTTTTTTTTTTCAATCCTCACCCTCATTAAAACCAACGCTTTCAATGACTTGCACAAACCCTAGATAATCACTGTCTAATTCTTCTAAACAAACCTGCAGCTGCTGCTCCCTGCTGAAACCTTGCGTAGTAAACTTCATGAACAGATTGAGGGTGTAATCAATAAAGCCTTTGAGTTTTGCTTAAACTTCCACATATCATCCCATCTCAAATGATTTTATCATTGTGTTTCTATTTCATTGGCCGTGAACATTCTATTCCCTCAGTGTCACATCTGATCAATCCTGGAGTTATGGGCCAGTGCTCAAGTGTTCTGGGCACTCATAAAGATTCACTTAATGGATTTGTCCATTGGCACAAAAACCACAATCGAATCTGACCCATTCTCTGAGAGGTTCTCACTCTGAAATGATGCTTTGTTTACTTATGAACCTTTCAGTTGTGGCACCATGTAAAATGCTTTGGAGTGTGTCCGATCAAAGACATTCTCTCTGCTGAGCGACTGCTGGCTGACAAGTTGGCACACTTTCAAAATACACTGTCAAATCATTAGTTTAGTCAATATTTTTCCTGAAGCAATATTCAGACATGCTTAAAACAAAAGGAAACCCTTGGGAAAAGGACACTTTAACATACTTTTAAAAAGAGTACTTATTACAGAAATAATTTACTAAATGAAATATGGAAAGAATATGCTTGAGTGCAAACTAAATGTTATTGGACACTTAAATGAAAATGACAGTATTACAGTTTAAATGTATATTAATTTTAATAGGGCTGCCCCCGACTAAAAAATTTTCTGGTCGACTAGTAGTCGTTCATTTGAAGCATTAGTCGACTAATCGCATGTTTATTAATAAACTATTTAAATTATAATAACGAGCCTTTAGTTGCCTACATAGCCTACAAGCGCTCAAGCACACAAATAAGTTTGCCACAGCACAGTGACAGAAAAATGAATGATTATGAATGTGTCAGGGAAAAACAGTAAGGAGGCTGCATTAACATTTTAAGAATTTATTGCTAAACTAATGTTTTATTTGTTCTCGGTTTAAGAGATGAAGTCGGCAACTCCCATAACACCAGATGTACTTGCTACATTGTTAGAAGAATGGCATCTACGCTAATATTAGTCTGTTTCTTTCTTATTCCGAGGTCACCGTAGCCACCAGATCCAATCTGTATCCAGATCAGATGGTCACTGCAGTCACCCGCATCCAGTACGTATCCAACCCAGATGGTGGATCAGCACATAGAGATGACCTTGACAGCCCTGAATGTCAGCGGAGATCAGGACAACTAGATGAGCCCCAGAGACAGATCCCCAGTGAAGACCTTGTCTCCTAGACGGCCACCGGGACAAGACCACAGGAACCAG
>NW_015666483.1:118281-119107 GCF_001515625.1 Sinocyclocheilus rhinocerous
CTTGCCGCTGTCGCCTTTGGCTTGCTTAGTTGGGGACACTTAATATCCAGCGATATCGATAACTTGATTGCACAGATACTATTTAAAATGAACTGAGCTGGATGATGACATCACTGAATTCAGTGATGAACTGCCTTTAACTGAAAATTGTTTACTATTGTCATTTTGCATTATTGACACAGTATTTTCCTATTTCATGCTGTAAAGTTGCTTTGACACAATCTGTATTGTTAAAAGCGCTATATAAATAAAGACTTGACTTGACTTGACACTTACTCGTCATCTTTGCAGCAGTGGATGCGTCTGTCTGCACTTTTAATACGGATTACATAATCTGAGAATATTTGTTTTTCATTTGAATTGGCTTATTTGAAAGTTGACATTTCGCTTTCTATAGATTTTTTTTTTTTATGTCTGTAAGACAAATATACACAGAGTTTTGGAGTTTCGCGCTCAAGTTCACAGAGACTGTGATGCCAGAAAGCGTATCTTGTTTGCTTTCATTATTTTACAAAAGCGCAATATTTTGTTGTTATTGTGAGTGCACAAAAATAAATGTATAGTCTTTACAGATTTGAAAGATGTATTACTCTTATCTGTATGAGCAAAAATAACTGAGTATTTTTAAAAGCAAGTGAGCGCACCGGCACCTCCATCTGTCCTGCAGTGAGTGTTCAGCCTCCACACTCCACACAGACACTTCAATAGCGCACATTTCTCTAGGGCAGTGGTTCCCAATCCTGGTCCTGGAGAACCCCCAACACTGCACGTTTTTGGTGTCTCTCTTATCTGACACTCACATTTGAGGTCTTGGAGTCTTCACTAA
>NW_015666483.1:119117-130767 GCF_001515625.1 Sinocyclocheilus rhinocerous
CTCAAGTTCACAGAGACCGAGACGGCAGAAAGCGTATCTTGTTTGCTTTCATTATTTTACAAAAGCGCAATATTTTGTTGTTATTGTGAGTGCACAAAAATAAATGTATAGTCTTTACAGATTTGAAAGATGTATTACTCTTATCTGTATGAGCAAAAATAACTGATGATAAGCCATATTTGAGGTCAATGAATGATAGGCGAGCGTTTGGATGTCCTGCCCAATGTAGCCTACTGTATTACCACATAGACCAGCCGTTAACGATTCATGTGACTTCACCAATGTGGATTTTTATTTATTTATTTATTTTCTGTGATTAAGCGACTAATAAAATTTTGGTTGACCAAGCCTCTTCTGGTCGACTAACGGTTAGTCGACTATTAGGTGGCAGCCCTACATTTTAATTAGTTTTGCTCACCCTCAGGCCATCCAAGAGGTTGAGGAGTTTTTTTCTTCTTCATCAAAACAGATTTGGAGAAATTTAGCATTTCATCACTTGCTCACAAATGGATCCTCTGCAGTGAATGGGTGCTGTCAGAACGAGATTCCAAAAAGCTGATAAAAGTATCCTAATAATCCACGTTATGGACACAAATACACAAAATCCATCAAGATGTTTTCAAACTGTTGCTTCCAGCTAAACTACTAGTCCATAATATTGATTTATCCAGTTAAAAAAGTTGTCTCATCTGAATCAGGAGAGAAATATGCACAGATCAAGCACCGTTTACAAATAAAAACAGCCCACAAAACAAATCCGAGACATGCTGAAGTTGCGTTTGGTCTCGTACTCTATCGCATACCTTGTCAGTGTTGTGTGCTTGCTTAGCCCTTTGTTGTGATAAACAGTAAAGTGTGTTCAAGCGCTAGCAAAAGACAGTGTAAAGAAATACTCTTTGAGAGAAGCAGTCAATCAGCGGAAGTTAAAAGCGGATCGTAAGTGTATTTATTTCTTGTCTCATTAGTGTTTAGCGTGGTTGTCATTGCCAAATCTTACTATGTGTTTCCATATCCCTACTATTACTACCACTCGAAAACCATGCATTACACACTATAGGTAGCGCAATCCTAACAACCTGCTCACTTTGCCTATGTCTGCTAATACACTACTTTCTTTTTCTGTTGGTCTCTGGAATTGTCAGTCTGCAGTAAACAGATTTCATTACATCTATTTCTTGTCATTCAAGACTAAACCTCATGGCCCTAACAGAGACTTGGATCAAACCAGAGGACACTGCTACTCCTGTAGCACACTCCAATAATTTCTCATTTTCCCACACTCCCTGTCTGACTGGAAGAGGTGGAGGTACTGGTCTGCTTATCTCTAATGTTTGGAAATGTATTCCTTTACCTTCTCTGGGTATTAACAGCTCCTCTGAATCACATTTAGCCACTATTACCCACTCTTTTAAAATCCATTTTGTAGATGTTTATCGACCCCCAGGACCACAAGGTAACATCTTGGATGAATTAGCTGTGCTGCTCTCAACCTTTCCTGAGGATGGTAGTTATGCTTGGAGACTTCAACATCCACCTAGATAAACCTCAGGTTGCAGACTTCCACTCTCTGCTTGCCTCTTTTGATCTCAAGAGAGTGTTAACTACGGTATCATCTCTTGATGCTAACTGCTACTGATACTTTCTGCTCCACTCTTACATCTTGTTTAGGGACTGTCTGCCCCTTGTCTTCCAGGCAAGGCCGTACCACTCCTTCTGTTCCTTGGCTGTCTGATGTTCTCCGCGAACATCATTGTAAACTCAAGGCTGCTGAAAGGGTGTGGCACAAATAAAAAAAAATCCTACTGACCTTAATGTGTATCAGTCACTCATCTCTTCCTTCTCTGCTCATGTCTTCACTGCTAAAAGGACATACTATCATAAAATTAACAATTCGTCTAACTCTCACATGCTCTTTAAAACATTTTCCTCCCACCTTTGTCCTCCTCCTCCCCCTCCTTTATCAACTCTAACAGCTGACGACTTTGCCACATTCTTCATTAATAAAGTTAAAATCATCAGTCCACAATTTTCCACAACATAATCTGTCAAGCACATCTTACCAGCAAACACACACTCGTTCACATCCTTCTCTTCACTCTATGAGGCAGAAGTCTCCACACTCATCTTTTCCATCCTACTACTTGTCCGCTTGATCCTATTCCATCTCATCTCCTTCAAGCCATTTATCCTGCAGTTGTATCCATCATTAACACATCCCTTCACACTGGTGTTTTTCCCTCAGCATTTAGACAGGCTCGTATAAACCCACTACTTAAGAAACCCACCCTTAACCTATCTCTTTTAGATAACTACAGACCGGTTTCCCTTCTTTCTTTCATTGCAAAAACACTTGAATGAGCTGTGTTCAACCAAGTCTCTGCCTTTCTCACACAGAACAACCTCCTGGACAGCAACCAGAACTACAGACCGGTTTCCCTTCTACCTTTCATTGCAATAACACTTGAACGAGTTGTGTACAACCAAGTCTGCCTTTCTCACACAGAACAACCTCCTTGACAGCAACCAGTCTGGTTTCAGAAGTGGATATTCAACCGAGACTGCCTTGCTCTCAGTTGTTGAAGCCCTAAGACTGGCAAGAGCGGATTCCAAATCTTCAATACTTAACTTGCTGCATCTATCTGCTGCTTTTGACACGGTTAACCACCAGATCCTCCTGTCAACCCTATTGGCAAAGGCCATCTCAGGAACCGCACTCCAGTGGTTGTAGTCTTATCTCTCAGATAGGTCCTTCAAGGTATCTTGGTGAGGTGAGGTGTCCAAGTCGCAACATCTAACTACTGGGGTGCCTCAGGGCTCAGTTCTTGGACCACTTCTCTTCTCTGTCTACATGGCATCACTAGGTTCTGTCATTCAGAAACATGGCTTTTCATATCACTGCTATGCTGATGACACTCAACTCTACCTCTCATTCCATCCTGATGATCCGACGATAGCTACTCGCATCTCAGCATCCCACTACTTAAGAAACCCACCCTTAACCTATCTCTTTTAGATAACTACAGACCGGTTTCCCTTCTTTCTTTCATTGCAAAAACACTTGAATGAGCTGTGTTCAACCAAGTCTCTGCCTTTCTCACAAAGAACAACCTCCTCGACAGCAACCAGTCTGGTTTCAGAACTGGACATTCAACCGAGACTGCCTTGGTCTCAGTTGTTGAAGCCCTAAGACTGGCAAGAGCGGATTCCAAATCTTCAATACTTATCTTGCATCGCTGGTTTTCTCAGACCACATTGCTAAAACTGCCCGGTCCTGCAGATTTGCTTTATTCACACTTAAAGAAGATCAGGCCCTTTCTTTCGGAACATGCTTCACAACTCCTTGTTCAAGCTCTTGTTCTTTCCAGACTGGACTATTGCAATGCTCTCTTGGCAGGTCTTCCAGCCAGTTCTATCAAACCTTTACAATTAATCCAAAATGCCGCTGCAAGATTAATCTCCCCTTTACCTAAATGCATTACTTCAGACTTATGTGTCCTCTAGAAGCTTGCATCTGCAAGTGAACATCACTTTATTGTTCCATCCCAAAGACGCACAAAATCACTTTCACGGACTTTTAAATTAAATGTTCACTCCTGGTGGAATGACCTGCCCAACTCAATCCGAGCAGCTGAGTCCTTAGCCATCTTCAAGAATCGGCTAAAAACACATCTCTTCCATTTTTATTTGACCCTCTAACTCTAGCACTCTCTAATCTAATTCTATTCTTAAAAAAAAAAATTTTTTTCGCTTTTAGACTTGCACTCTATTCATGTATGGCTTGTTTTCTTTAAAAAAAAAAATAACACTAGCTTTTCTAATCTTTTTGAATTCTATCTGTTTGTTTTCTTTTTATTTATTATACACTTAATAACAAAAGCTAAAAAGGCATCTAACACTAGCTTTCTCGATTCTTTTTCTATTATATCTGTTTTCTTTTTATTTATTATATAATAAAAAAAATTAAAAACCTTTCTACGTGTATTGTGTTAACTGAGACTTGTTAGCACTTGTATATCATTGCTCTTTTGTTGATTTTGATTGCTTCCATTGTCCTCATTTGTAAGTCGCTTTGGATAAAAGCGTCTGCTAAATGACTAAATGTAAATGTAAATTGTAAATGTCCAAAACAGCTCTAAAAAATATAAAAGTTAAAAGATTAAGTTAAAATGTCACAAAAAAATTATGGATTTGTTTGTTACAAACGTGTAGTTTTAGCAAAAAGTAATTTGACCAGAGGAGGTCCAGAAAGGTAATTGACCATGGACCATGCATTGTAAAAACAAAGAAGCAGAGCAGAGTCTACAAACATTTTAACTGCTAGATGGCCAAATGTTACATAGTGTACCTTAAAAAGCTGCATGGTCAAGTAATCTTGCATGCTATTCTGACTGCAGTTTTAGTGTGAACATTTTTTTTTTGTTTGTTTTTTTTTACCCAGTGTTGCTCTGAACAGTCTTTGACACTCTTTATTTATTGTCATAGTGGAGAGATGACAGGAAACGATGGGGAACAGGATTAGAAAATTTTCACAACATCGGAAAAACACACAAAAAACAAGATAGAATAGTGTAGTGTTTGCATGTAGTCCTGTTCCATGTTTTCTGTTCAACATTCTAACACTGATGTAAGCACGTAGAGGAAAAAAAAAAAAAACTAAGCCTGTGTGATTGCCATTGAGCATGTGAATGGCATGAAAAGGAAACTGCACATTTGAGAACAACTCTTCCTGTCTACGCAATCTTTCTTTTCTTATACAAGAGTATAAAAAAATGGCTGCTTGGATCGCAAAATGTTGACTCTTCCACATTTTCCAATGTTCGTTTTCCAGTCTGAACCCAGCTCAATTGGCTCGAGATGGAAAAAATGGCAGAGTTGATTCGACAATTACCTACAAGCATTCAACATCGAAGAGAACAAGCAGAAAAGAGCGCTCTTACTACATCACGCGGGACCCGAGGTGTTCGACATTTTTGAAACGCTGCCAGAAACTTACACTAAAGATTACACTACAGCGGTGAGTAAGCTAGATGTGTATTTCTGTCCAAAAGCAAATACTGAGTATGAAACATATTTATTCAGGCAAGCAAAACAATGTGAAGATGAAACATTGGATGCGTATCACACCAGATTAAGACAGATGGCAACAAAATGCGAGTTTGTGAATGTAGACAAAAAGATCAAGTCACAAATAATTCTAATCTGCAGTTCATTTCCTCTCCACAAGATGGCACTACAAGGCGGTACAATGATGCTTCAACGATTACTAGACACAGAAATAGCTCAAGAAACAGCAGATTAAAAAGCAGCTGGCATAGAAGCGATGCATGCAAAGTTATCCAAACCATTTACAACACACACAATAGGTAAAACAACTTTTAACAAACACAAGCAGAGAAATTATAAAACAAAGACTTTGCGAAAGCATGTCATGGAACAATTGCAGAGGGTGGACAGAAAAATTGCCCAGAAAAAGCAAAAATCTGCAAAGGCTGTGGAAAGCTGAATCATTAAAAAAAATGCTGCAGGTCAACACGCTACACAACCAATAACGTCTCAGGTTACGCATGTAACCATGGTTCCCTGAGAACAGGGAATGAGACGCTGCGTCCTCTAGAGGGCGCTAGGGGAACGCCTTCAGCGTGACCGGTGTCTGAAGCATGAATGAAAAAACGACAATGAACTTGACATTGGCAGGCAGCAGCCTATGACGTAAACAATAAAGTGAGTGCGGGTATAAAAGAGTACCTGCGGAAAACGTCATCCACTTCTTTGTCTGAAGGAGACGCAGGCAGGAATGCCCGAAGCATGGCAATGAGACGCAGCGTCTCGTTCCCTGTTCTCAGGGAACCATGGTTACATGCGTAACCTGAGACGTTCCCTTTCGAAAGGGAACTCCACCTAAACGAGAGGAGACCTGACCATACTCAACACTATACACCGTTAGTGAGGCTCACGATAGAGCCTACATGCTAATAGTACTGTCTAAGCGGAGCTCTAGGGAGCGGAGTACACTGCCTAACGACTCAAAGCTGGAGTACTAAGCTAGGAGTACTGACCATGCTCCTAAGTGCCGATCAGAGCTCTAGGGAGCAAGCACTCAACATACCAACCCTCTAAAGCAAGGGGAGTGCAACCACCCACCCTTATGGATCAGCGTACTCAGTACGAAGACCCTCAAGTGAGGGGAGTACTCGAAAGCTCGACCTGAAGAGCGACTCATCAAGGAGGCCCACAAGAGCCTAACTCGTCAGATTCCTTCCATGCCCCGCCTACAATCCCCGTGATCAGTCTGATTAACTGCCTCAGCAGCAGCGAGACCCAAAACGCGGGTGAGAGGCGCTCAATTCTCAAAGAGAATCAGGCATACAGGCATTCTCAACGCGATCACATCTCGCAGCGTGGCTAATCTCCGTCGAGAGCCAAACACACTCTGTTCAAACACTAAATTCTCTCAAGAATTAGGCAAGAACAGAAACCGCCACGAATGCATCGCATTAAGCTTGTTCAACTCCCTCGAGAGCCGAACGCGCTCGTGCAAACGCTGACAAAAACTCGAGTACAGACCTCTGCTCTAGTAGTTCCGCGAATGCAAACAGTGAGCGCATCCTTATCCCTCGTGAGTCAAACGCATGTGCTTCCGTACACAAGGCTTGAAGACAAAGAAGAGGATGACGTTTTCCGCAGGTGCTCTTTTATACCCGCACTCGCTTTATTGTTTACGTCATAGGCTGCCGCCTGCCAATGTCAAGTTCATTGTCGTTTTTTCATTCATGCTTCAGACACCAGTCATGCTGAAGGCGTTCCCCTAGCGCCCTCTAGACGACACAGCGTGGAGTTCCCTTTCGAAAGGGAACTCAAATCCATCGAAGCCCAAATTTCAAAAGGTGACACAAAAAGTGAACACTGGGCTTACAGATGACACGGCACACAAAACATAACCTGCAGTGTCAACAAGTTCAGATGAAGGCTACGTACAGTATATGTCATACACACAGTTCAACATTCACAACAACCTCAGTCACAAGTGGAGATTGCAGGAGTGCCAGTGAAGGTCATCATCGATTCTGGTGCAAGCGTAAATATTGTTGATGCGACTGCATATAACAAACTAAAATGCAACATCACATTAAACCCATCTGATGCAAATATCTTTGCATATGGCTCTTCCACTCCACTTCAACTAAAAGGAAATTTCAAGCCAAAATCAACTCCAACAACAAAGACACAGTAACCACATTCTACGTAACTGACGGTAACTCAGGTTCTTTGATGAGCTACAGCACCGCAACAGAACTTGGAATTCTTCAAATAGTCAGCACAGTGTCTAACCAAACAGCTGAAATTCCCACTGTGAATCAACTGCTAGAAGAGTACAAAGACCTTTTTCAAGTCATCTGAAAGCTGAAAGATCTTCAAGTGAAGCTACACATAGATGAGTCTGTAAAGCCAGCCATGCAGCCACACAGACTAATTTAGGTCCATATCAGAAAGAATGTGGAGAAAGAACTTGAAAAACTTGAACAAGGTATCATCAAAAAAGTCAATGGTCCCACACCCTGAGTATCACCTATAGTTGTGACACCAAAACCCAAAAATCCTGACAGTGTGTGCATATGCGTAGACATGCGACTGCCCAACTGTGCCATCCGAAGAGAACATCATGTCACCCCAACAGTAGATGATCTGATACATGATTTGAATGGAGCTGCATGTTTCACAAAACTAGATCTGAACGCTGGATATCATCAACTTGAACTTCATCCAGACTCCAGGTACATAACAACATTGACAACTCATATAGGGCCCTGGAGGTACACTCATTTGAATTTTGGAATTAGTTCAGCTGCCGAGGTGTTCCAAAACACTTTTCAGCAAGTCCTTCATGGCATCCCAAATGTCAGGAACATGAGCGACGACATCATATATGGGAAAACACAAGATGAACACAATGCCAGTCTGCAAGCTGTATTCAAAAGACTCAGAGAGAAAAACCTCACCCTCAACAAAGATGCTCTCAGCCCCACAGAATGCATCTGAAGTATGCTGTCTGCTTGGAATGACAACATACAGTTCACGTTTCATTCAGGACTATGCAACAGCCACACAGCCACTTCATAAACTCATTCGGAAAGACCACATTTGGAATTGGGGGACGGAACAACAAACAGCACTGGACATGCTAAAATCTCAACTCATCCAGAATGCTACAATGTCATACTTCGATCCAAAGAAGACATCAACACTTCTTGTTGATGCATACCCAGTTGGTCTTGGTGTGATACTAAGTCAGCCAGGCACAGACAGTTCCGGTGACAAAGTAACTGTGTATGCCAGTAGAGTGCTCACATGTGAAGAACAAAGCTATTCACAAACAGATAGGGAAGCTCTGGCAATAGTCTGGGCATGTGAACACTTCCACTTATATCTGTATGGTTCACACTTCACATTCATTACGGACCACAAACCACTGGAGTTCATTTTCAATAACCCTCGAGCATCTCCACCAGCCAGGCTTGAACGCTGGAGGAGATTGCAACAGTACACCTATACAGTCCAGTGCAAAGCGGGGAGAGGTAATCCTGCTGATTACATGTCGAGGCATCCTGTGGATGGACAATACACGGACAACTGTTCAGAGAACGAAGAAAGTTACTTCAATTTCATAATTGACAACACAGTTCCAAAAGCAATGACCTTAGATGAAGTACGACATGAAACAGAAAAACACTCCACCCTGTAGACAGTGATAAAACAGCTGAAAGGAAAAGTCTGGACACACTTCAAGCAGACTACATCAGATGTAGACCACGCAAAGCTAAAGGCATTCCATAAGTTGAGACATGAGCTCACAGTCAACGCATCGCAAGACACTGTCCTCAGGGGAAACAGACTTGTTTTACCAACCTCTCTGTATCAAAAAGTCATCCAACTTTCACATGTGGGACACATGGGCATCGTGAAGACTAAACAGCTGATAAGAAAAAGGTATGGTTCCTTGGTATCACCATTGAGCATGTGAACAGCATGAAAACGCAATCTTTATTTTCTTATACAAGAAAGATGCTACAGATAGGATAGGATAGGATAAGAAAAATAAACTCAAGACATATTGTAAAAAGGGTTACACTTTATTTTACACTGCACTTACCTGTTCAGGTTCAGGGTTAGTACCTTGTTATTATCCAGTTATTTTAATTACTCTAACAAGTACATATGTACATGCGGAAGATGACCGTAAAGTAAAGTGCCCCCATAAAAAGTGCTTAGTTTTGATGATCAAGTAAATGTTTATTATTTTAAGGATGTATAGATATTTTTACTGGAAAACAAGAAAAAAATGTTGTGTTTATTTTTATCACAAAATGCTACTGTAATACTGAAAATTATGAAGTTTCACTGTGGGGTTTAATATGGATGGGCTTGCATCCGGCAGTGCATTGACTGAATTAAGCTCCGCATTAGCGTGAGTAAATCGCAGGCAGAATTGCAGGCCGCTATGACTGTATAATGCTCAGAGTGTGGTCAGAGCACAACAGCTTGTTACCACTGATTAATGGAGACAACCGGGTACCATCCGTTAACAGCAATGCAGGCAACTGTGTCAGAGAATCACCGCTGCAGGTGGCCAAATGAGGGGAAATTGCAGCTATCTGTCTGCAGCAAATAGCACGTTAGAATCAGATCAACTTGCAGTAAGATGCCAAGTGGACACTTTGTGACTTACACTAATGAAAAAGGAATAGTTTTTCTGTGCACGTGTGATGGCTGTAACTTCTCTAGTATTTATGGTTTTACTGTGTTGCAAGTTAAATACAGTAGTTTCCTGCCATATGCTTTATGAATAGACTAACAAAAGCTTGGGAGAAATGGCCAGCACCAAATAGATTTTTTTATTTTTTTTTTTGGTTAAGGTACATTGAAATTTTGTTGCCTATGTGTTTTGCTGTGTTTTAAAATGTGTGACATTTTCTATAATCACGTGTATTAAAATGTGTTGTGCATATGAAAATGATGATTTGTGCCTGAGTTGAAAAAAAAAACAGTTGTTGTAGCTGTTGCCATCAGGGCCGTTTTAACCATTGTGCTAGACGGGGCTGAAGCCCCGGGGCCCGAGCAAGGAGGGGGCCCGTGATTGGCTGTGGAGTAGATTGACTGGAGCGCCGATCGCCAAAGCCACCACGCCCCCCACTTATTAGCGCTGTTATTTAGTTGAGCTTTTCCGTAAATTCCATGCATTACCATTTGAGATTGAAACGTAAAGTTTGAATTTGGTTTACCAATCAAATGCATTTATTCTATATTTGACTTCTGAACGATATGCGCACGTATCTATCAGGTGATTGCTGGCCAGTATGTCTGCATTCACCTCTCTTCACTTCATTCTGGAGTAATCTGGAAATGGTCGCGCAAAGAACAACATTCAATAAGTAAAAATGTCAGCAATTCTAAAAGAGAGAGGGGCTCAAAAAACGAAAAACTTCAAATACAAACAACATAAAAAACATGATTTAGTAAATTCCCCAGCTATCAGGTTATTTTACTAAAGCTGATGATGGAGTGGAAGTTGCTGGAACAGCAAGTGAACCGGGCACATGAAGCACATAAAAACAGTGTCATCGTCCGCACAGATTTTAGGTTATTTTGATTATTAACTGGATTTATATTGTTTTTGTGTTTGAACAAACTATATTCATTTAAGGGTTGGGAGATAATCCGGTAGAAATATATCAATCGTTGATTGAAGCGCGTCATGATGTAGTCTAAGCTTATCATTTCAAGGCGTTTTAAGCAGGTTTTAAAACAAATGGTTTATACTGTTCATGGACATTACGCTGCGGGGCAGAATTCATTCTGGTAAATGCGTGCGTTAAAACGGTTTCTACCTGATACGCGCGGCACGCACCTGCTCGTATTACTGACTAAACTTTCGCTCCTTGTGCTTAAACGGTCAAATACACATAGTTATGTGTCAAAATGCCCGTCTTTGCGAGTATCCTCGTAAGGCGCAGTGAATGGCACATTTTTTCTTAAGGTGGGCCTTTAGCCCCGTTGTACCCTATATATATATATCATTATTGTGATGGGGGGCCCTGCAGTAAGTCATAGCCACGGGGCCCAGTGCGGTCTTAATGCGGCCCTGGTTGCCATATGCCATATAATGAAATGTATGTTTGTGACACAGTAAGTTTATTGTGTGTTATTGGTGCTCTTATATTGTAGTGTAATGTATTTTTGTATTTAAAGCTGCAGTCCACAAGTTTTGCCTGTTTGTCGCCATCTTTGTTTGAAAACCTGCAATTGCAGCTGTGTGCGGAATTATATTCCATGCGTGGGGTTGTGCTCCAGCGCGGATGAATCTAATGTTTTGAGGTGAATGTGTGGCAGTCAGTCACGGCACCGGTGTGGATATTTACTGTACTTTGCATTCACAGATTCTAGATAGCCTACGTCTTGGAATATATGACCCAAATAATAATTTTCACCGTATAGCCTACTGTCATCTGAACAAGTAAGTAACAAGTCTGCCATGTTTGTTCTGACCAACTGAGGAAAAAAGCATTACAATAAATCGTGCTACCAATGGTGATTAAGTGTAACGATCGGTTAGCTCATATCACATCAAACCGTGCAAATTATTATTATTGTTATA
>NW_015666483.1:130868-133210 GCF_001515625.1 Sinocyclocheilus rhinocerous
ATCTTGTGTAATCCCAGGCTATCTGTAATCAGAAGCACATTTAAAACTGAAATATAATTAAATTTCATTCACATGTGTTTCATAAACACATGATTCTTTCTGGATTACAATATGCCATCAAAATGATAAAATGAATTATAGCTGCTGTGAGAAAAGGCTATAAACGATGCGCCACCTGCAGGATTCGCACATGCAATAGCCTAGTAGCCGGGACAACTTCTTTATGTTTACAGAAGTGACATAATGACGCAGTGCCATGCTCGAATTTCCCGCGAAAACCTACCCGTACCACTCAGATTAGAAAACATTATTATAAGCTTACCGTTGTGAATCGGACTAAAGTAAGGCAATAGTTTTGAACATTGGCTGGTCATGTACTTGCTCAAATACTGATTTTGGATAATTTTTAACCAAAAAAGTTTATGGACTGTAAACTATGAATATTATGTGATGAATAGTGTTGGGGAAGGTTACTTTTAAAAGTAATGCATTAGAATATTGTGTTACTCCCTAAAAGTAACTAATTGAGTTACTTAGTTAATTTTTATGGAAAGTAATCCTTTTTTCTCATCTGTGCTGGACTTGCTTGTTTGTTTTTAATATAAAAAGTTATATTTTTGGCAATATAAAAGCTCTTTCACACCAAAAGTTAAATGAATAAGACTCAGGCTGAGGGAAATGTGAATTAATGTCTGTACAGTAGAGGGTGCAGCTCAAACAAGCAAAAATGACCCAAATGAATCAAATCGCAGGCAAAGATGTGGTGTTCACGGCAATGTGTAATCTGAATGTGACCCTAAAGTGGCCCATGTGGTAAATAGTGAATATGGCCCAAATAGTGCCAACCAAATGTGTGCCACCTTTGGCAAATTTTGGCACAATCGACAAAGACTAATCAGGGTGTAAACCAAATGTGGTCCACATATGTTTCAGCAAATGTGGTGCAGCTATATTAAAATGTATCTGGGCCAATTTTGGCAAAGATATGGCACAGAAATCACTGGCTAATGTGGCTGTGAGCCTAAAGGGGCCCGTATATGATGCCATAAATGTTGCCCAGTAATCCTAAAATGTATCTGGGCCAGTTTTGGAAAAGATATGGCACAATAAGCACGGCTAATGTGGCCCGCATATGATAGCACAAATGTGGCCCAGTTATCCTAAAATGTATCTGGGCCAGTTTGGCAAAGATATGGCACAGTAAACATTGGCTTATGTGGCTGTGAGCCTAAAGTGGCCTGCATATAAAATTAAAAATTTTGCCCAAATAATTAATAACAGTTTGGGCCACTTTTGGCAAATATACGACACAGTCAGCATTGGCTAAACAGTGTGTAATCCTAACTTGTCCCACATTTGACATGGCAAATATGCCCCATATATTATAAAATAGATGAGGGCAACTTCTGATTTGGATGTAGCACTTCACACTGGCTAATTGAAATGGAAGTTTGAAATTGTAAATATGGTCTAATAGAATTTGACTACTTTTATTAGGATGAAACACAGTTAACTGATGCAGGGCTACATACCCAGCAATTCATTTTTTTGAAATATTCTTTTAATGGCAGTTTTTTTATGTGTACTGTGCAGCATAAAAACAGAAGTGCACTAATGATAGCTCTTACTGTCACAGTTTCTGTTAATTTGGACTTTGTTTACCTTTTCCACTGTTCCCCTTGTTGTGTTGATTGATTGTATTATTCTGTTCAGGTGTGCCTAGTTAATTATCCTTTTTCGGGCTGACCATCTGAGTACTTAAGTTCTTATGTTCACTTTGAGCTTGTCTGGGGGGTATTCCAAAAAAGCAGGTTATGTGACATACCCGGGTATGTTTGAGGATAAGCGAGTGGATAACCTCAGCTTTCGGTTCCAAAATCAGAGGTTACTTTCAGGGTTATGCAGGTTATGTTCCAGGGTTAGTTCACTTCAGCACTATCAGCGCACGTGTGATCTACTGACAAGCCTTCAGTGGGCGTGACAGATAGCGTACAACATTATATAATATTACAATATGTAATATAGCCTATTTATATACACTGAACAAAATTATAAACGCAACACTTTTGTTTTTGCCCCCATTTTTCATGAGCTGAACTCAAAGATCTAAGACTTTTTCTATGTACACAAAAGGCCTATGTCTCTCAAATAGTGTTCACAAATCTGTCTAAATCTGTGTTAGTGAGCACTTCTCCTTTGCCAAGATAATCCATCCACCTCACAGGTGAGGCATATCAAGATGCTGATTAGACAACATGATTATTGCACAGGTGTGCCTTAAGCCCCGTTCACACCAAGAGCGATAACTATAAAGATAACTATAAAGATAACGATATTAGCGT
>NW_015666483.1:133332-135361 GCF_001515625.1 Sinocyclocheilus rhinocerous
CTGCACATTTTAGAGTGGCCTTTTATTGTGGCCAGCCTAAGGCACACCTGTGCAATGATCATGCTGTCTAATCAGCATCTTGCTATGCCACACCTGTGAGGTGGATGGATTATCTCGGCAAAGGAGAAGTGCTCATTAACACCGATTTAGACAGATTTGTGAACAATATTTGAGAGAAATAGACCTTTTGTGAAACATAGAAAAAGTCTTAGATCTTTGAGTTCAGCTCATGAAAAATGGGGACAAAAACAAAAGTGTTGTGTTTATAATTTTTTTCAGTGTATAAAAATAGGCTATATTACAAAAAAAAAAGATTGTACAACCATCAATTAGGTGGCGATATGCACTAAGCATGTAAACGACCATTGAACAAAAGAAGAAGAAAGAAACAGCATGGCGAGCTTTTTCTTAGCGTCCGTTTCCATAGTGACTCGTCGATTCGTCGCTCTGTTGAGAATGTCTTGAGTCTTAACCAGGAACATACTCTGAGTTGAATGAACTTACTCCCGAACACGTTTTTGGAACCACATACCTCGAGTAAGCAAGGTTTGGGGTTAATCAACCGAAAGTTCAGGGTTTATCTGACGGTAAATTAACCGTGCTTTCTGGAATACACCCCTGGTCTTACGTCTACATGTCTTGAATGTTGTGTTTGGATTTACCCTTGTTGGATTAAAGACTTGTGATATATAACTTTTCACCTTTGTGTTCTCTTTAACACAGTGTAGCCATGACACTTACAGACTTACTGTGTAGGTAGAGTCTGAGTGAGAAGCATTTAGGTTCAAACTTGTTTAGAACTGTTTTTAAAGTCTTGGAATGTGTCTTTGAATATTTATCTGAGACATTTGAATTGCTGCTTGTGCAAAACTTGGTTCTGGATGATTTTACCACGTAGGACACATTTCTGGAACTTATTTAAACATTTAGGGAGAACATTTTTACATTTCAGATGTAATAAATGCAAATGTATTTATTCAGAGAAAGTTTTTAAACTCCTAAGAGACATCTAGTGGTTAGATCTTGAAAATATATAGTCACAGGTGTATCTATTTAACTAGTTCTCATTCTCTATTGTCTACCACCCTGACGAAGGCTTGCTTGGGCTGATACGCGTTGGTGTTTTTTAATATGTAGCCCTGTCTTGCAATAAAGGCTTTTTATATTTTTTGCCTGCTATGTGAGTGCCTGGACGTGGATTTTTATTTTTTTTTGCCAAGGAATCCACTTTTTGTTTGAGTTTTAAATTTCTCTTTACAATATGTTAAGTATTGTTGATGCATAACTCACTTAAGGCTTTGTGTGGCTCAGATAATGTATATTTATGGTTTATTTGGTTCATTATTAGCTAAAATGTGGCTGTGCAGTGGCCTGCTTGTGGACCACTGCCAAAATGCCACCATTCCATGCAGCATGTCGGCCACATGAGGAATGTAGGGAAGGCCAGGGTTAAAATACAAATCAACCGCAGCCCACATTAGGGCCAGTTTTGGTTTATTTGGTTGGCTGACATGCGGCAATGCTAAGGCTTACTTGAGGCCCAAATCTGGTAAACAGGACCGGACTGCCCCAAAACTGTATTGTATCTAACTAATATGCCAATTATATTTTATTGGCATATCAGTTATCTGTATAATTATAAAACACTATTATGACCAGGTAATGTTTAATTTACTATATTATATATTTATTATATTTTATATTATCTCACACATGGATCTGCATTTTTTAAATAATGTATTTCTATAATAAAAATACATATCTGATATGACTTAATATATAATTAGCATCAAACAAACAATATAATTCTTGTTCTCAAGGATTAAAGAGTAAACGGAAAAAAAGAAAAATGATTGCACAACCATCAATTAGGTGGCGATATGCACTAAGCATGTAAATGACCATTGAACAAAAGAAGAAGAAAGAAACAGCATGGCATGCTTTTTCTTAGCCTCCGTTTCCATAGTTACTCATCGATTCGTCACTCTGTTGAGAATGTCTTGAGTCTTAACCAGGAACATACTCCGAG
>NW_015666483.1:135382-157027 GCF_001515625.1 Sinocyclocheilus rhinocerous
ATTGCACAACCATCAATTAGGTGGCGATATGCTCTAAGCATGTAAATGACCATTGAACAAAAGAAAGAAACAGCATGGCACGCTTTTTCTTAGCGTCCGTTTCCATAGCGATTCGTCGCTCTGTTGAGAATGTCTTGAGTCTTAATCCGGAACATACTCTGTGTTGAATGAACTTACTCCCGGACGCGTTTTTGGAACCACATACCTCGAGTAAGCAAGGTTTGGGGTTAATCAACCGAGAGTTCAGGGTTTAACAGATGGTAAGTTAACCGTGCTTTCTGGAATACACCCCTGGTTTATTCTATTTATTTTCTATTAGTTACTTACTACTTACTTGAAAAAGCAATCTGATTACATAACTCACATTGCTAAGTTTATATTTTAATTATGTTTTAACAATCACTATTACGATTTCTCCGGCCACGGTGTTTTGAAAACATCCATATAAAACCATTGACCTAAATCTTTGTGAAATCATCCACTTGCAGTTTGCAATGTAGCTGCTGTGCTGTCAGATCCAAGTAGTTAGATGATTCATCTTTCAAAAGTTTATTTGCAAACACTCCATTACACTGTGACTCATTTACAAAACTGCTGATAAATGCTCAGAACAAACATATAATCCTCTGTCAAGGATTGGCCATAAAAATAAATCCGTACTGGCAACTGTATACTGCATCCAGTTTAGACTTTGTCATTGATTTATAATGGGTTTAACAATCAAATTTCTGCTTGCATTATTGTGAACCGTTTGATTAGAAAATTTAACTAATTTAATTAAATTTGACAATCAACATCAGTATTTCAAATGGTTTATTTAGCGTTCCACAATACCCTACACTATGTGTGTAATCTTCCATTTTAATGTCCATTATGTGAGCAACGTGATTGTCAGCATTGCCGGTGTCGGCACGCTGCTCAAGTTTCTGCTGGAGGAATAACCAGAATACACCTTTTTAATCTTATTTTTAATGTGTTTTTTCTTTTTCTTTTCTTTTTCTTTTTGCAGTATGTTTATACAATTAATTTCCGATCTTCTACAATATAATGCTGCAACCTCAAACACACACATTCAACGTTGCACATGAGCTTCGGTGAACAGACCTTCTGTTAGGGAGATAACATCATCTGCAGTAGGGCCATTAGTCATTGCTACAGTGAGCATGAAGTTCTGGACTATGTGAGTATGTGTATTTGGCCAAAAGAACAGCCTCCGGGAGAGAATTTTTTTTTTTACAGAGACGTTTATGTGGATGTGAGTACATGGGTCACATAAAATATTATTTAATTCTTCAATTAGAGCATTTATTTGGCACAAAAGCAATAAGGACATAAATTAATTGAACATAAACAAAACTAGAAAACAAATTTATATTGCTGAGTTGAAAATGGCAATAAACATCATTCAATCATACATTTCACTTAAAAAAGTATATACTTCAATGACAAGAAACATTTATTTAAATGGAGAATAATTTATTCAAATGAACTGTGCAAACAAATTTGACTTTCTAAACGAATCTGACTTTTTACAAACTAAGATATGAAAGACAACTTTTGATTATTGCAACATGGTTCTGAAAATAGTAGAACTACTGTTAACTTTTATCAAGTTTATCACATCATTTGTAATTTGGTCTGAACATTCTGATATGCATGTATGCTAACATAGTTCAATGTAGTTAAATGTACCTCTTTACTCTTTACCCAACTTTACATCGTATCTCTCAAAGAATTTGATTGTTATAAGGCTAAATGATCTCTCAGCTAATACAGTTCCTATGGAAATTTCCAAGAAAATATAATAAAAAAAGATCCATACACATCAAAACCCATTTTAAATATCCTAAAATTGCAATAATGATATTTGGTGTGCTTGTGTGCTCATAATGCCATGAGGTTTAACAAGACATGAAGTGAGACACAGCACCAATATTCTGTGCTCAGTGTGAAAATCTGATTTTACTGACAAGCTGAATTATTTCACTGGTTTCTCAGTCTATATGTGTTGGTCCAGCAGAGTCTTAACCATAATTTGCCTGCTTTTATAGACTCTTTATCATTTGCTTACCATGGTCATCTGATAGAATTCCAATGGTCACTCAGCACAGCAAATTTCACATTCAGCCATGATAAAACAGTGAAATGTGGGGGCCATATTTCCTCTTTAAAGGAATCTCATGTACCACATTTCACAGACTGTTAATCTCTTTCATCCCAACAAATGCGTTGATTAAAGCCCTTAGAGAAGGAGCAAATTGAACAAGCCTATAGATTCAATTTGCAGCTTTAATTACAGGCAAAGTCCTGTTAATTTAATTTTCTTTAAATAATACATAGCAATTTTATTTTGTAATGTTATGCTGTTTTAAATGTTTCAATGAAAATGTCACTGAAAAACAAGACAAATACTGATTATTATTCTTATTTTATTTATTTATTTTGCAAGACACAAAATTAACAAAATACTTAAATAAAAATAAAGTAAACTGAAATACATTACAATAACAAATTTGCTAGAAAACAACTTCCACTGCTGCGAGTATATAATTGAGGAGTGCATGTTAATTACAATTAGGGCAAAGATTCTGAGTGCTAATATCATTATCCTGTGGACTGCTGCTAACTGTGAAAGTACTGGTGAGAGGAAGCACTACAAGCACAATATGACACATTCAGCAAATTCCCTGTCACAGCTTGTTTAGATTATAACAGTGAAGCACTGTTATGTCTCATCTCAGGTTCTCAATGTCACTTATGTTTTCCAGTCATTCTCCAGTAGGACTCTGGGATAAGGAACTGGGGTAAATGTCAGTGGTTTCAAGTCTGACAGATCATGCTGGTAAAATGTTTTGCAGTCTGTGCTTTGTTTGATTAAATGTATTCCTGTACTAAAGTGATACAGTGCCTGAAGATCCAAAAATGAATTACTTATCATTGCTGGCAGGTGAAAGCTACAGTAAAAGGCAAGTAAGGATGAACTAAGAGTGAACGTTGTAGAAAGCTCAATGTTGCAGAATTCCCAACATTTACAAGTTCTACACATTCATTTCTTGTGTTAAAAATTTTGGTTGATTAACACATTACTAATCAATTCCACAAATTTCCCTTAAAATCAGTTTGGAAAATCTTTAAAAAAGACGTCAGCAGATTTCTGGCTGTGAATACAGTTTAAACAGACACTTTATTCCTACTTTGATGCCATATTATTTCTCTGCTCTGGTTAAATTTGCATTTGTTTATGAGTCTCAACCTTAATATTTATTTACACCCTCACAAACCATAAAATAAAAGATTATATGAAAAATTGGAATAAACAAATGGCTACATAAGGCCATTATTTAAAACCATCTAACATTTTAATGTAATATTGCCTAATTACTAAAACATTATGAGACTCAAAGCTGGACATAGCATCTCTTGGGAGTGACTTTGGTACCCAGGCAAATTGATTTCCCCGTTCACATCTGATTGTTAAAATTAATGAAGAATAACATTCAGCTCAGACTAATATAATGCTCCAGGGGAAACATCAGTGCAAATGCTGTATTACTGTTTTAGATATAAATAACTCTCTCATATTGGTCTCCGTGTAAATTATTGCAGCCTTTCATTAGTACATTCAAATGCTTGGCATTTAAGTGTTCTGGGTTAGGTGAAAGTTTCCTGAATTTTGTCTAATTTAAAAGCAAGCAAGCAAGCGATAAATAAATAAATAAACAAACAAACAAACATACACTGTCTCAGTAAAATAGTCAAGTTCTTTCCAGTTCCATGTTTGCGCTCATACTGAAATAAAGCAGCGAGCCTGAGCAGATGTTACAGGGTTTGTCGTAATTTGCTCTTATTGCTGTTCCTGTGGAGCTGAACAAAATGCAAACTGAATTTCGCAGCTCCCCCACCCCTTGTGAGACATTTTGAATTCCCTTCCTTGCTCTGTATTCTTTTATATCGGAGCTGACACTGATACTATGGCAGGCTCTCATCAGATAAAGCACTGCTTATCTTAAAAGAGTTGCAAAATACTATAATCGAATGTCTCCAGCTGGGAATGATTCTCCTCTGCAATACAAGTGCATGAAAGAAAAATGAGTGAATGAAAATAAAAGTTTTTCAGTGAGAGTTTTTTTTTATGTCCTGAAAGATTTTAAGGTTGGAAATATTTTAAGAATGTTTTATGTAAAATAAAAAATAAAGCCTCCAATTAGAAGCAAAAGGACTACATAGCATAGCAGAACCTTTTTAAGTTTCACAAAGGAACTTTACAGCAACAGAATGTCTGTCTATCAATCTATCTATCTATCTATCTATCTATCTATCTATCTATCTATCTCTCTCTCTCTCTCTGTCTCACTCTCTCTCTCTCTCTCTCTCTCTCTATCTCTCTCTCTCGCCAATCAAATGATATATTATTTTATAAGACTTACTGACTCATGAGGGTCTCCAGTCCTCTATATGATGGTTGGACCACGTGACTTTGATTTTCTGGATGAAAATTCAGTTTTAAAATACGAATAAGCAGTAATGCAGTTTTGTTAAAATATTTGCTTTCTAAGAAATAACAAAAAAACTATGCAAAACATTTGATTAAATCTCTTTTTATTTTATGATTTTTATTCATTACGATATGAGGGTGGTAGTATCAACTATGCCCTAAAAGTATTAACATGTAATTAAAATCTGAAATAATAGGTTTATTGAAGTCACTGTATGAAACACGTTCTTAAAGGATTTGCTCAACAGAAAGAATGCAAGAACAAATATTAGAGGAATATTGGTCCTTAAAAATCTTGCTTGGACTGACAAGCGTTCTGAGTAATAAAGTTACATTCCAAGTTGATCAGATGTGTTTTGATGGCAGCTGAAGTTGTGTTTACCCTAGACTCACTCTCAGCTGTCATGACATTAAAGCGTAGTCCTATTACATGACAGAAGCTCTCAGGATTGATTCTACGCTACAGACTCGTAAAAGAAGAGCATTTATTTGGCATTTATCTAAGCATTAGAGTAACAAGATTTGCCTGACCTTAAAACTTGCACATCGTCACTGTTTGGTCCACCAAATGCCTTCACAATAATTCAGATGCCTGGCATCATTCCAGTAACACTTGAGATAAAATCCGAAAAAGAAACATCCGATTCTAAATACCCCTGTTTTCACTGCACTCCGTGCTGAGCTAGAGTGGATGTAAGGTAATGAACTGTGGCTTAGGGAAAATCATCGGGGGGAAAAAATGGATCTACACAGGCTTGAGTAATCACTTTAAAAAAAGTTTAGTGCTATCCCTGAGACACAGCGCCGTGATCAAATACAGCACAAATCAACCTTGAAAAATAAATATTCTCTTCACTTAAAAAAAAAAAAACATAAATATATATTCTCACCATCTGGGGTTTAATGTTGGAAATCACTGCCAAGTGCTTCTTGTTCCCTATCTGTCGGTCACTACGAGTTATGTCGTGATGACATTAGGGGTCTAACTTGGGAGCCCAATCATCTCTGAGTTTAAGAGAAAACGCAAATGAGAATTGGCTAGTGGATTTTGCATACTGAGCCACTCTCCGTGCACACAGGTATATAAGGCGACAGTGTGCATCCACTCATTAGGTTTTTGCTTCGGAGTCGAGTAGTTGATGTTTTATACTCACTACAAAGCCATTCATCTTTGTGTTCGGAAGGCTGTTCCTGGTCGGTGTTATGGTGCGTTACAGCGGTGTCCCTGTCAGCAGCGATTCCCCTGGCTAAAAGAGCAAGTTTCCTCTAAAAGAGCAAATCATAGACAATTTGCGTCTTTTTCAAGATGCCATTTCGTCCATGTCCTGCTTGATGCGTCATTTTCTGTCCTCTGTCGACGGCCACGATCACTGTCTTCAGTGTCTGGCCCTCCAACATGCTGAAGCGGCGCTCGTGGATGAGTCATGCGTCTATTGTGGGCGTATGACCATGGCATCACTGCGATTGCGTCTCTCTCTCCTCAAGGGCAGTGGAGCAGACCCCTCTGTTACTACCTGCCCTGGTTTCTCTGCTACGAGCAGACGACCGCCGGTTAGTACTCTGGGAGATTTGAGGGTTACAGTGAGAGCTTCTCCGCTGGGCTGCGCCCCACGGACCGCTCACTCCTCCCACAGCGCATGTCCTGTGCGGCTGCCGAGTGGTTCTGCTTGGCCGTCTCACGGCGGTCCCAGAGTGTCATTCGGTGGGCCACCAGAGGATCATATGTCGATCACAGCATCGGGGGATGGGCTATCTGTTTCTGAGGATGAAGGTTCGGCTGGGCTGCCCCCCTCGGGTGTTGTCGCCACTGCCGATTTGGACCCAGAGCTGTCGGCAATGCTTGCCTGGGCAGCCTGAGCGCTCATGGCTGGATGATTGGTTCAACCGCATTCTGCTCCGGTTCCTTTCTTCCCAGAGGTGCATGAAGAGGTGACGAAGTCATGGACGGCCCCTTTTACGGCCAGAAGCTGCTCGTCTCCCTCTTCCGTCCTCACTACCCTCGATGGCGGGGCAGCCAGGGGGTACGTAGACATTCCCCAGGTGGAGAGAGCGAGTGCGGTGCACCTGTGCCCAGAAAACGCCGCCACTTGGAGGAATCGCCCGTGTCTCCCCTCCAAAGCCTGTAAGCTGTCGGCGGCTCTCGCTGCCAAAGCTTACGGTGCTGCGGGCCAAGCTGCCTCTGCCCTGCATGCCATGGCGATCCTGCAAGTACACCAAGCCAAGGCACTTAAACAAATGCACGAGGGTAGCACCGACCCGAGGTTGATGCAGGAGCTGCGCACGGTGACTGACTTTGCCCTCCGGGCGACGAAAGTCACGGGTCCCTCGGGAAGGCGATGTCCACTCTGGTGGTCCAGAAGCGCCATCTCTGGCTCAACCTGGCCAAGATGAGAGACATTGACAAAGTACGCTTTCTTGATGCTCCCATCTCCCAGGCTGGCCTGTTCGGCGACACTGTCGAGGACTTTGCCCAGCAGTTCTCGGCAGTACAAAAGCAGACTGAGGCCATTCAACACATCTTGCCCCGACGTGATCCTCCAGCTGCCACGTTCCATCACGGGTGTCTCAGCCTGCTTGTCACCGTGGGCACCCTCCTGCATCCTCCACTCCGGCTCCGGACCCGCACTGAGACACCATCGAGGCCAGTGCATCAAGCCCAAGCGGCAACCTTCCGGTCTCTCTCTTGAAACCAACACGGAAGTGACATAAACTGCAATTCATCGACTGGCCGCTAAATACTGGCTCCAAAAGGGAGTCAATCCCATAGAATGCCCATCTTTACAGCAGAAAAATAAATGTTTACAGCCTCGCATAAAAAGTGGCTTTGGTCTATATAGCTAATTTTGTCCTTCATGACAACTGTGAGGCGGTGAATTTTTTTTTTTATAACTCATCCGTTTAAATTATATTAAGCCTTAAAATTCTGCATAATTAAGGGCGTGGCCACTTGAGTGACAGGTGGATTGCCGCTGCTGTCACCACTGTGGAGCTAGGTGGGCGTGGTTTCAGCATCCATCTCCACCCACGCCCCACCTCTTTGCCCATTTTTGATTATTCGAGAGTGATGCGCGGTGACGCGCTGCCAAGGTGGCGACGGCCCACTCCGCCCAATTTAGGCTTCAAAAATGCACTTCAGAAACCTACGGGTGACGTCACGGACCTACGTCCATGTTTTTTTACAGTGTATGCTCGAGCCCACACAGGAGAGCGGCGCCTCCCGTGTTGCACCCGGCCACTAAGTCCTCCAAGAAGACAACGAAGCGGCCCTGACACGGGCAACCCGGAGATGTTGGAGACTGCTCTTCAGGAGGTGGCGAGGACAGTGCCGCTCTTTCCCCCTAGAGGAGGGCCGGGCGGAGAATCTTTTGTTTCCTATTCTTTCTGTTCCGCCATTGAGCCAGCGGTAACCACAACACACCGCTTCCTCACTCTCACCCACGACAGCCCCTATTGCCAGTGGCCAAGAGATCGCGGTTCGGAGACGCAACGCCTCTCCACGCGTCTCTGGCCAGTCCCTCTGGGGACACGGGGAGTTTTGCTGTGATGACTCAGAACGCGATGCCTTCTGGGCCACCCAACTCCCCATCACTGCACAGCTCCCCATCACTGCACTACTGCGGGTACATCGACTGTCCCTTTGGTGCCACTCGCACGGAGTTTGGTGCCTGCTGGCTCATTCGGACGGTTCAACTCGGCTACGCTATCCAGTTCGCCAGGCAACCTCCCAAGTTCTGGCATTCTGGCATATGGCGTTCTCGAGACTTTGGTGGCAGTCCGAGATGCCTCTGTCTGACGCGAGGAGATGCAATCAAGCCGGTCCCTCCAGCCGAGATGAGGAAGGGGTTTTACAGCCATTACTTCATCGTACCCAAGAAAAGCGGTGGCTTTCGACATATCTTGGATCTGCGAGTCTTGAATCGAGCCTTTCACAAGCTCCCGTTCAAGATGTTGACGCAGAAACGTATTATCAAATGCGTTCAAGCCCAGGATTGGTTTGCAGCTATCGACCTGAATGACGAGTACTTTCATGTCTCGATCCTTCTCCTCGTCACAGACTGTTCCTATGGTTTGCGTTCGAGTGTCAGGCATGGCAGTACAAGGTCCTCCCCTTCAGGCTCTCCCTGTCCCCCGTGTCTTCACGAAAGTCACAGAGGGTGCCCTTGCCCCACTATAGGAAGTGGGCATCAGGATCCTCAACTATCTCGATGACTGGTTCATCATGGCCCGGTCGCGAGATGAGTTGTGCGAACACGGGGACCTGCTGCTTCAGCACCTCTGTCAGTTGGGGCTTCAGGTCAACCGAGAGAAAAGCAAGCTCTCCCCTGTGCAGAGAATCTCTCGGTATGGAGTTAGACTCGGTGAGTATGACGGCACGTCTCACTAACGAACATGCCCAGTTGGTGCTGAACTGCCTGAGTTCCTTCAGAGGCAGAACAGTGGTCCCACTGAAATTGAGGCTCCTGGGGCATATGGCATCCGCAGTCACGCCGCTCGGATTGCTTCATATGAGACCACTTCAGCACTGGTTACACTCCCGAGTCCCGAGATGGGCATGGCGCCATGGTACACATCGTGTCCCCATCACACCGATGTGTCGCCGCCTATTCAGCCCCTGGTTGGGCCTTGTTTTTCTATGGGCCGGGGTGCCCTTAGAACAAGTGTCCCGGCATGTTGTTGTCACGACAGACGGGTTCCTGGACAGGACCTCGACTGCTTTGGCACATCAACTGTCTGGAGTTGCTGGTAGTGCATCTAGCCTTGCGGCAGTTCCCGCCGCCGCTGCGGGACAAAAACATGTTGGTACGCACGGACAACACTGCGGCTGTTTCGTACATCAACCGACAGGGCAGTCTACGATCACGCCCCATGTCCCAACTCGCCTGCCATCTCCTCCTCTGGAGTCAGACGTGGCTTAAGTCGCTGCGTGCCGTCCACATTCCAGAGGAGCTCAATCGTGTGGCCAACGCGCTCTCACGACAGCTCACTTTCCCTGGAGAATAGCGACTCCATCCCCAGACAGTCCAACTAATTTGGAGTCGAATCGGAGAAGCTCAGGTGGACAAGTTTGCTTCCCACGAGTCCTCCCACTGCCAGTTGTACTATTCTCTGTCCCAGGCCCCCCTGGGCACGGATGCACTGGCACACAGATGGCCCCGGGCTCTACGCAAGTATGAGTTTCCCCCAGTGAGCCTGCTCGCACAGACACTGTGCAAGGTCAGGGAGGATGAGAAACAGGTCCTGTTGGTTGCGCCTTACTGACCCACCCGGACCTGGTTTTCGGAACTCATGCTCCTTGTGACCGCACCTCCCTGGCGCATCCCCTTGAGGAAGGACCTTCTTTCTCAGGGGCTGGACACTAGGGTTGGGAATCGAAAATCGATTCCGATTCCAGAATCGGATACTTAAAGTCAGGAATCGAATACTTGTTGTCAAATAAAAATTTCGATTCCGCCTATCAATTCCTTTGCAGTTTTTTTCTTCATCTGTGAGGACCGGACCTAGCGATCTGCCATGACCTTGCTTTCTAATCTAAGCACTGCAAAGTGTGGCTAAATTTGCGATCAGAAGCCAAAAAAGCTAAGTATAATATCTGTGATAGCTAAACATGTTGTAAGAGAGGTGTCACCACCAACATGACAAATCACTTTAATTTAATAGATCATTAAAGATCGCAAACACGATTCAAACACCAACGTGATTCTATTTCTAAATTACAATGATTCGTCTGTTTCATTCCTCAGCCTTTGACTTGTGCGATCAATGTTGTGATCACTTGGTTCGTCCGTGCAAGGTACGATCACACCAGTGTGTTTTGAACATTTAAATCTGCTTTCGCACTGCCGTTGACCTAAAGAGAGCAACTGTCTGTCATGAATGAAACAATAATGATACACAGTATCATTATTTCTGAGTTACAAACATTCAAATCACAGAAGTAATGGGATAAAAGCTTATAATTCAGATATAAACTGTGTGTGCGATGTGTATGGTTGCGACTAAAATAGAGTAAATCACCTTTTGAAAGTAATTTGACACTTCAAATTAAGATTTAGCGATTACACTGTTACAACAGTAGGTGGCGAAAAGGGGCTGTTAAAATTTATTTGTCTTTGAATCATACAAGAGATTCATTCAAGAACGCTGATTCATCCAGTAATGAAACAAGTACATCTTGAGTGAGTCATTTAATCATTAATTCATAAATTACATGTGATTTTGTTTAGTTGTCTAATGTTTTTTCTTCAGAATCATGAGAGAACCACAACTTCCATTGGGGAAAAAACAAGAAAAAAAAAGCTACATTTATTCAGAATCATGCAGTTCTATTTTGCACACAAACAGCTCTTAAAGAGTCCAGTTTTTATGTAGCCTGTTGATTTTTGTTCATGTTATTGAGCTCCAATAAATGGTTTGCAAAAAAGAGATTTATTTAATCACATTAGAATCGAAACTGGGAATCGAAAAGAATCGGAATCGAAAAGCAGATTTGGAATCGGAATTGATAAAATTCAAACGATACCCAACCCTACTGGGCACCATATGGCACCGTGTGGCTTCTTAGACGGGACGCGGCAGACACTCAGGCTAGAGCTCCCTCTACAAGGCAGGCCTATGCTTTGAAGTGGACTGTTCACAAATTGGTGTTCTTCTCACTGAGAAGACCCCCGGAGATGCTCGATTAGAGTCGTGCTTTCTTTCCTGCAAGAAAGATTGAAGTGTAGGCTGTCACCCTCCACCTTGAAAGTGTATGTTGCTGCTATTGCAGCAGATCACGATGCAGTGGACGGCCGGTCCCTGGGGAAGCATGACCTGATCGTTAGGTTTATGAGGGGTGCCAGAAGGTTGAACCCTCCTAGGACACCCCTGATAGCCTCCTGGAATCTCTCTGTTGTCCTGGCTGGACTTCAGAGTGGTCCCTTTGAGCCTCTGGATTCAGTTGAGCTGAAGTTCCTGTCTCTTAAGACAGCTCTCCTGATCGCGCTCACTTCCATCAAGAGGGTCGGGGGCCTCCAAGCATTTTCGGTAAGTTAATTATTCCTTACATTTTTAATTCCTTACATTTATATAGCACTTTTCTGGGCACTCAAAGCGCTTTACATAGAAGGAGAGAATCTCCTCAACCACCACCAGTGTGCAGCATCCACCTGGATGATGCAGTGGCAGCCATATTGCGCCAGAACGCCCACCACACACCAGCTTATTGGTGGAGAGGAGACAGAGTGAAGAAGCCAATCAGCAGATATGGGGATGGTTAGGAGGCCATGATGGTCAGAGGCCAATGGGTGAATTTGGCCAGGATGCCGGGGTTACACCCCTACTCTTTTTCGAAGGACATTCTGGGATTTTTAATGACCACAGAGAGTCAGGACCTCGGTTTAACATCTCATCCGAAAGACAGTGCTTTTTGTCAGTTTAGTGTCCCCGTCACTACACTAGGGTGTTAGGACCCACACAGACCACAGGGTGAGCACCCCCTGCTGGCCTCGCTAACACACTAACTCACTAAGTGAAGAGTGCCTTGTGTTCGGGCCGGCCTGCTCTTACGTTGTCCTGAGACCCCGGCCTGGATACGTGCCCAAGGTTCCCACCACTCCTTTCTGAGATCAGGTGGTGAACCACTGTCCCTGGAGGAGGCAGATCCGCCTTGGCATTGCTGTGTCCCGTAAGAGCGTTACACATACAGGTGCATCTCAATAAATTAGAATGTCATGGAAAAGAATTTATTGAGATGCACCTGTATATGTGGACCGCACCCAGAGCTTCAGAAGATCTGAGCAGCTCATTGTCTGCTTTGGAGGTCAGCAGAGAGGGAAGGCTGTCTCCAAGCAGAGGTTGGCCCTCTGGATAGTGGATGTCATCGCCTTGGCATACAAATCCCAAGGTGAGCCGTGCCCCATGGGGATGAAAGCCCACTCCACTCGGAGTGTTGCCTCCTCCTGTGCGCTGGCACACGGCGCCTCTCTGGCAGACATCTGTCAAGCTGCGGACTGGGTGACACCTAACACCTTCGCGAGCTTTTACAACCTTCGTGTAGAGCTGTTTCTTGTTTCTTCCTGTGTGTTGGGTAACAGGTAATTGGCAGAAATAATTGACTTGGTGTCACGCTTGCTGCGCCATTCCCCCTCACAAGGGGATGTGAGTGGCTTTCTTCTCCCAGTAGAGTTCCCCGGTTGGCGAATCCTGGTTGAGCATCCTCCAGCACCCCCGGCAGTCAGTCTTGGTGGAGCAGTCAGACGCCAGGCCCAGTACTGGTGTTAGCATGCCCGGAGTCCTGGTCAGTTCCTGTACTGGGCTAGGTGTCCATATGGCTTGATTCCCTATGGGTAATCCCATATGTGTATTCTTCCATGGTAAGGTTTCCCTCGGTAAACCCGTGTCTTCCCTTGACAGACCCACGCAAAGTTTGCAGCTTCAGCTGTTGTGGTGTTCATGCACATTGTTTCTAGATTATTGTGTAGAGTGATCAGATGGATTTTAAATAATTGTTAAAAGCTTCATTGGCCAAAAAATTAACTTTTCACAAAAAGCAAAAAAACAAAAACAAAACAAATTTCACAGTTTTTTTTGATCCTGACACAAAATGACCAGCTAACATTAATTGACTAATCATATCAGCGGCACATGTGAAAATGTGAATGAGTACTAGTCAGGTAAAATCACTATCATACTAATTAGATTGTAGGAGCAGACTGAGTGCTATAAAAGGAGGGAAGAAGCGCTTCCAATCATTGCGTTCTTGTTAGCAATGGTTAACTCCAAAGAAACATCATCGATTTGCAACAAAATGGCCTCACATGCAAGGAAATTGCTACAAATAATATTGCACCTGAAAGAACCATTTACCGGATCATCAAGAACTTCAAGGAGAGAGGTTCGACTGCAGTGAAGAAGTCTTCAGGACGTCCCAGAGTGTCCAGCAAGCACCAGGACCGTCTCCTCCTGAGGAGTCAGCTATGGAATCGTGTCACCACCAGTGCAGAGCTTGCTCAGGAATGGCAGCAGTTTGGTGTGAAAGCATCTGCACGCACAGTGAAGCTAAGACTTTTGGACAATGGCCTGGTGTCAAGAAGGGCAGCAAAGAAGCCATTTCTCTCCAAGAAAAACGTCAAAGACAGACTGAAATTCTGCTAGAAGTACAAGGATTGGACAGCAGAAGACTGGTGCAAAGTTATTTTCTCTGATGAAGCTCCCTTCCAGCTGTTTGGGACATCTGGAAAATCGATTGTTCCGAGAAGAAAAGGTGTACGCTACCATGAGTCCTGTGTTGTGCCAACAGTGAAGAATCGATCATCCATCAGTCAGGATTTGGCCCAGAAGCTAATATCCAGCATGCTAGAGCGAATTGCAGAGGTAATGAAGAACAAGGGTCAACACTGTCCAGTAAATATTGACTCATATAATTTTAGCCAATAAAAGCCTTTAGAACTTATGAAATGATTATCATTGGTTTTCAGTATACCATAGAAACATATGGACAAATAATCTACAAATACTGAAGCAGCAAACTTTGCAAAATACAAAATGTATGTCACTGCCAAAACTTTTGGCCATAACTGTAGGATGTGGTCTCCGTAGTGACCTTTTCCTTAAGGCTCGCTTCCCCATAGTTCTGCCAGGCTGAAAGAACAAATAGGAAAGATTTGAAGCAATGTTTCACTGAAGGTTGAAATCCCTTCCAAAAAAGGTTTTGTGGACAGAACAGCAGCATGGCCTTCTCCAGCAGCGATGTACTCACCCTTTGGTCTCCTTTGGTACCAAGGTCAGTGAATTTGCGCTGGGGCTTTGGGAAGGTTACGACCTTAGCGTAGCTTTGTCTTGACATGCTACGGCTTGTCAACAATTGCAGCGCCACAGGGTTGTGACGGTGTTCAGGTTGTGGCGTTTTCCATAGAACCCTAATGTCGTCACGACATAACTCGTAGTGACCAACAGATAGGGAACATCTCAGTTACATACCCCAACGTAACCCTTGTTCCCTGATGGAGGGAATGGAGACGTTATGTCCCCATGTCACAACCTTGAACGATTCGCTGTTGCCGGGACACGTTCTCAGCTCCTCAGCATAAAACCTAATGAGTGGATGCATGCTGTCGCCTTTTATACCCGTGTGCACGGGGAGTGGCTCAGCATGCAAAATCCACTAGCCAATTCTCATTGGCGTTTTTTCTTAAACTCAGAGATGATTGGGCTCCCAAGTTAGACCCCTAATGTCGTCATGACATAAAGTCTCTGTTCCCTCCATCAGGGAACTATGGTTATGTACGTAACAGAGACGTTTTCTTGCCAAATGTGACCAGAAACTGAGGGGCCTTTTGGTTGTGCCAACATTCTTTTAACATTCTAATAGGGTTTGTGGACAATTAAGGAACATGTATATTTTAAATACAATAGGCCTCATTCATGAAACTTGCATAAATATATGAGTAAATTCTGAGTAATTTGCACGCAAAACAGACCTTCCCGAAAACTCTCCTCCAGATTCACAAACTCTTCGTAAACGTCCGATTTGATAGTTAAACATGTGTATGTTAATGAATTCCAATAATTCGTAATAGGGTGCTCGTGCACGCTCATTCACAACTAGCATAATCCCCGCCTATAAATGACAGCTACGCAAATTGCGTGTCCAGGAACTCAGTGGAATATTCTGGTCTACTTTCTCAGGTTTGGCTCCAGTATATTGCATAAATGCAAAAAAGACTAGGCCATATGCCTAACAATAAATATTCAATAATGTGTGTGACCACCAAAAAGTTTTTAGCCAGCTGAAAAAATATCAGGCGCTCTTCTTAAAATTACCAGCTGGTGGTGCTTGAGAACGCTTTAGTTGCTATGGTATGGAATATTAATGGCGGCAGCGTATTAGCCTATTAGTATCTAATTTTTAAGAATTTTACTAAATATAATAAAGCAGTAACCAGTAATATTGACTTCTCCATCGTTGTAGGCAGTCGTTGTACAAGTAGGATGGTTCCCTTTCAAGGGAACTTCGAACTGCATCCTCTAGGGGTCGCTATGGGGAACGCCTCGTCGTGACCCGTGTCTTAAGCATACATTGAAAAAACACCAACAACACGTTGGCCGGCGACAGCCCATGACGTCTTTACCGGTGCGACTATTAGTATAAATAGGCGCCGGGAGAACATGTCATTCTCTTCTTCGTCTTCACTGACTGTTTTGTTTGAAGCGTTCATTTGAACGTTGTAAGAGCGATCTCTATCCTATTATTATGGCGAGCACTAGCACTTTAGAGGATGTGTGCATCCGTGTCGTCACTATTTGACACCTGATGACACACACGATCTCTGCGTTTTGTGTTTGGGCGAGGAGCACGCACGCGACGTCCTTGAGGGGGCGATTTGCGTGCATTGTGAGCGTTTCCCATAGCGACCCCTAGAGGATGCAGTTCGAAGTTCCCTTGAAAGGGAACGTCTCAGGTTACTTATGTAACCATGGTTCCCTGAGTAGGGAACGAGACACTGCGTCCTCTAAGCTTCCTGCCATGCTTCGAGCGCAAGCTTCAGACGAAGAAGTGAATGACATGTTCTCCTGGCGCCTATTTATACTAATAGTCGCACCGGTAGTCATGTCATGGGCTGTCGCCGGCCAATGTGTTGTTGGTGTTTTTTCAATGTATGCTTCAGACACGGGTCACGACGAGGCGTTCCCCATAGCGACCCCTAGAGGACGCAGTGTCTCTTTCCCTACTCAGGGAACCATGGTTACATAAGTAACCTGAGACGTTAGGTATTTGTCCCGACTCCCGCCCCTCCTCTATTTACGGCTGGGTAAATAGTGACAGTGACGAGCGCTGCATTTTACAATTATAAAAAATAAAAATTTTTAAAAAATTAAAAATTCAAAAATTCAAATTCAAAAAGAGGGCAAGCGCAAATGAACTTGTAATTATTATGGCAGTGCATCAAAATTCAATGTCATCAGTTTGCCAAAAAGAACACAGAAAGTTTTACGCACCATTTACACGTGGAGCAGGTGTACATTTCTTTCGTATCAACAAACATTTTGAAAATACGAACATTTTCATGAATTCTAAAGTTTACGTCAGAACGGCTTTACGAACGATTTACACAAAAATTCGTTCTGCTTGTGTTTCACAAATTAGGCCCAATATGTTACTAAAACAACAACAACAACAACAACAATAATAATAATAATAATGATCATGATCATAATAATAATAATAATAATAATAATAATAATAATGTTCTTTTGAAATATTTTATATTGTCACTGTACTAAAGCCAACACTGTTAAAACAATATCTGGGAAATGTTTACTTTCTACTAACAATACAGCAATAGAATACAAATCGACTGAATACATTTTTCATTTAAAACAACAATAGCACATTAGCACCATAGCACAGTAAATGTGTCAAAATAAATTATTACTTTAAACATTGAATTAATATCTTAAGTTAACAGGTTAAATTTGACAGCGCTATCATGTTTGCATGTTGTAAAATATTTTATCCCCCACAAACCTCCTTGTTGCCCCAGTTTGAAAACCTGTATCATAGACAATATTATGAAATATTCCATGTTTCAATGAGTTAGTACGTTATAGTCCAGTAAGCTTCTGCTCTGATAGATGTAATTACACGATGATGGAGTCAAAAAGCATTGTTTTCCATTGATGGTCATTTAAAAGTAGCTGTTTAGTATTCTGATGAAAATATTTTTGCAACCAACATATAAATTACAAATATTTCATTACATTTTAGTAGATGCTTTAATTACACTGCTCTGTCAGTTACACAATTTGCACAATATCTCACGTCAGTCTGTGCTTAAAAGCAGCCCTGTGAGGATCATAAGCAAAAATAAATAAATAAGTAAATAAATAAATAAAATACATAAGATTTCAGGCTACTTTCTCTTTGTAGACTGTGCCAAATAACTCTTTGGGAACAGGGCTAAGGCTTTGTGTGAGCATAAAAAATGCCCTCAAATGTGTTATAATTTAATTGTTCACTCACCCATAACTCGTAATCTCTCTGCACCAACTACCACCTCATGGTCGTCAGCAGAGAAGAGCAGCTTTCCTGCACTTGATTTTACCTCCAGCATTTTGCCTCTTGCATGAACTCCATGGGAACCTGCCAAATATATATATATATATTTAAACATTTCATTTCAGTGTGCAGTCTAAAAACCAGTGTAATTATACTGTACATTTAAGTACTGAGTAATATTAATTAACTATATGTACTTACTATATGGTTAGGGTTAGGATAATGGTTTGGCTTAGGGTTACTTGCATGTAACTATGCATAATTAATTGTTATTGTAACATTAAGTACATGTAATATGTGTAGCAAGGACACCTTAAACTAATAGTGTTACCGCCTATTGGTCTAATCTGACACATACAAGCTTGTAATGTCTAATAACTTTTTTTCTGACCAGCTTGTACACAAAACACTTTTGAATTCAGCTAATGAAACACATGCTTGTTCTTACGCTTTAATTTTGTTTTGTATACAGATGTTCTAACAGCGTAATTCAAGTGAAAGTCACTTAGCTAGTCCATTTAAGGCAAAATTACTTTCATTAAAATACAGACTTCCTAGTACGTTATTAACCAGGACTTAATAGTACATGCATCCATGCACATGCAATTACTGCGCTGTAATGAAGTCTCTAGTCACAGTTATAAAGGTTACATCATGAGAGAGATGAGACTAACAACCTGACTATCAACACTTGAACTCTGTATAAATATTCATTTTACTATCTGTCCTATAAAGTCTAACATTAGCTGCCTGGATTAATTTTCCTTCCGTGAGCGGACCGGCCCATTGTTGCCTCTTGAGATCAGTGAATATTTAATTTCATGCTATCTATGCTAATATAAACGCCCACAGATGGGGCGAGAAATCTTCATTCCAATTTATAGTCTGCGAAATTGTGGTGAGCAAGACAATTGTAATTATCACAAAGAGGTTGCATGAGAGTTTTAAATGATTCTTACCCTAAGAGTGTTTGTATTTGTGTGCTTACCTGCAATGAGTTGAGATACTAATTGCTTCTTCTCATTGAGGATGTTGACAGACACATTCTTAGATGACTGCAGGAACAATGGGCTTCCCTGGCATGAAAAAGAGGAGAATGAATGAATGAATTAATTAATTAATTAATACTTTTTTTTCAATGCAGAATAATATTAATAATAATAATAATAATACACTAATTTCTTAGATTTTGTCTTGTAGGAATAGAATTAGGTCTTGTAAGACATTACATTGATTTTTAGAGATTTATCTTGAATATAAGTGTATTTTGTGTTATTGCAATTACTTGTTTTTCTACCAGTGCCACAAGACAAAACACACACAATCAAGATACAGTCTCTGAAACAAGTTTTTATTATTGTATGTAGTCTTTCTTATCAGTTGAATTTATCTTGTGTTATGGGCTTTTATATATTTTAACTGGAAAACAAAGATAGTCACTAAAAATTATTTTGTAGTGTTATACACATGAGCCTCTGAGTTTTTAGAGGAAAGCAAGTGCACAAAATGGTAAGCATTTGTGAAGTCTCCCCTCGGGCACAGTACTATGCAAACACTTGGTAAAGATTTTGCTCTATGCTTAGGGACCGATCATAAATGAACACAGCATGCATGTCTGGGTTGATTTTGAGTGTTGGGCAGATGGTCTTCCCTAAGAATCATGCTTTTAAAAACAGCAACATTCAAGCCAGCCATCTGCATACAGCTGAAAATAGTCAACAAAAACAATGAAACTGCTTAATTAAGTCTTTCATAGTAACAGTTAGGCACGATACAGATATCTGTCATAATCATTACAACAATAATTCATGCTCCAGTTAACTCTTTAATAAAAAGTAGTATTGTCACGTTGTGCTACTGTGAGGAGCACGGAGACGAAGGAGTGAGGAGACGAGGAGTGGAATTCAAACATGTAGATTTTAATAACATCCAGGGAACAAGGAAAATGGCGGGCTTGAGAATGCCACGGCCGGCGGGCTGTCTGCTGACAGCAAAACACAAAACACAGAATAGAGTCTGACAACTATTGTATTGCATATTAAAAGCTAGAGGTATGTCTATAATGTAAATTATGTATTGTCGTTTATAAGTGTAAAATGCTTCCTTTGTAGATGCTCTATAATGTTGTGAGAACATCTGGTTTTCTGAAGAAAAAAGGCCAGAAACAGAAAAAAAAGTCTATTGAGTTGTGTGTGAGGCTAATTACATTTACATTTAGAAATTTAGTAGACGCTTTTATCCAAAGCGACTTACAAATGAGGACAATGGAAGCAATCAAAATCAACAAAAGAGCAATGATATGCAAGTGCTATAACAAGTCTCAGTTATCTTAATGCAGTACACGTAGCAAGGTTTTTTTTTTAAATCTTATAATAAATAAAAAGAAAACAGATAGAATAGAAAAAGAATAAAGAAAGCTAGTGTTAGTGTCAATATCTGCTGCTACTGTGAACGAGCAAGGAGCGAAGGAGCAAGGAGACGTGGGGAAATTCGTGAAGAAAGTCTTTATTCATCCAAAGGAAGGCACACGTAGCACAGGGTATTGACGAACAATACCGGGCAAAGGAACTCAGGGAAGACAAGACTTAAGTTCACAACATAAAGCGGAACTCAATGAGACAGAGCTGAATCAAATGAACGCACTAGGAACAGGAACATAACCCAAAATGGGCACAGAGAAACACGGAGGAAAACAAGGACATGGAGCATGTGGGGGAGGAAAACAAACACAAAACAGTCAATGGGCGTGACAGTTAGAGGCCTTTTTTTGCTTTTGTTAATTGTATAATAAATAAAAAGAAAACAAATAGATAGAATACAAAAAGATTAGAGAAGCAAGTGTTAGTTATTTTTTTTATAAAGAAAACAAGCAGTTAGTAAATAAATAGAGTGCAAGTCTAAAAGGGGCAAGTTTTTTTTTTTAGACGATTATTGAAAATGGCTAAGGACTCAGTTGCTCGGAGTGAGTTAGGCAGGTCATTCCACCAGGAGGGAACATTTAATTTAAAAGTCAGTGAAAGTGATTTTGTGCCTCTTTGGGATGACACAATAAAGTGACATTCACTTGCAGAACGCAAGCTTTTAGAGGGCACATAAGTCTGAAGTAATGAATTTAGGTAAAGGGGTGCAGAGCCAGTGGTGGTTTTGTAGGCAAACATTAATGCCTTGAATTTTATGCGAGCAGCTATTGGTAGACAGTGCAAATCGATAAACAGAGGTGTGACGTGCATTCTTTTTGGCTTGTTAAAAATTAATCTTACTGTGTTCTCGCGTTCTGGATTAATTGTAAATATTTGATAGAACTGGCTGGAAGACCTGCCAAGAGAGCATTGCAATAGTCCAGCCTGGACAGAACAAGAGCTTGAACAAGGAGTTGTGAAGTATGTTCCGAAAGAAAGGTTCTGATCTTCTTGATGTTGAATAAAGCAAACCTGCAGGACCGGGCATGATGGTCCTTCATCCAGCAAGAAATGTCTGTTAGACAAGCTGAGATGCGAGCGTGCTATCGTCGATCATCAGGATGGAATGAGAGGTAGAGTTGAGTGTCAACAGTATAGCAGTGATATGAAAAGCCATGTTTCTGAATGACAGAACCGATGCCATGTAGACAGAGAAGAGAAGTGGTCCAAGAATTAAGCCCTGAGGCACCCCAGTAGTTAGATGTTGTGACTTGGACACCTCACCTCTCCAAGATATCTTGAAGGACCTATCTGAGAGATAAGACTTAAACCACTGGAGTGTGGTTCCTGAGATGCCCTTTGCCAATAGTGTTGACAGCAGGATCGGGTGGCTAACCGTGTCAAAAGCAGCGGACAGATCCAGCAAGATAAATAAAAGATTTGGAATCCGCTCTTGCCAGTCTTAGGGCTTCAACAACTGAGAGCAAAGCGGGCATGCGATAGTTAGACGAATTGTTAATTTTGTTATGAGTATGAGTATGTCCTTTTAGCAGTGGAGACATTAGCAGAGAAGGAAGAGAGGAGTGACTGATACACATTAAGGTCAGTAGTATTTTTTGATTTTCGCCACACCCTTTCAGCAGCCCTGAGCTTAGAACGATGCTCGCGGAGAACATCAGACAGCCAAGGGGCAGAAGGGGTGGTACGGCCTGGCC
>NW_015666483.1:161166-162170 GCF_001515625.1 Sinocyclocheilus rhinocerous
GTAGGTTAATTAATGAATTAAGAGGAACCCAGTTTTACTTGAAACAATCTTTCAAGTGAGTTATATTTCACTAAACTCCTTATATATTATATATTTTATTATAATCCTTAATATATCACACCTTCAAAACAAAACTTTTTCAAAGCTTTTTTCTTTGTCAATTTCATAGATAATAACACTTTATTGTAGACATTATGGACAGAAATATGTTACAAAAATGATTAAAAAAGTAGACTTTTATCAAGGATTAATTAGATGATGAAAAGTAGCTGCTAGATACCAGAATGGAGTCAGGTGGTCAAAGGGGAGATGTTAGAAAACTAGGATGACTAGGGAAACTAGGACGGACATTTAGAAAATGGTAGAAATTGCGGTCCGTCCGGGGCACACCTAGACCAGACCGAAAGGGCACTTTTCCATCTGAGATTAAAGGGGCAGGGGCTCGAGACCCACCGGCTCCCACCCAAACTGTAAACAGTTGTCCATCTTTATTCATATGTAAAATACATGTTTAATAATGTACGTTTCAGAGTCTATGTAAACATATGAAAATGTACATTTCCTAAAAACACATTTTATGTATGAATATTTGTATGTTGTTTATTTTGGTTACTGTGCCTGGTGTTACCACTTTAGTGTGGCGATTGTCTAATTCTTAGAGTGAGTCTTTTTCCTACTGCAGTGGATGGGAGTTTTCTCTCATCACCAGTCCCATCAGGCCATTGCTATTCACCTCATCTCCTCTGTCTGTTTCTCTCTATCACTCTGAATTTCACTCTCTCCATCCTCACTCTTACTAGACAGATGAGATAACACCATCACCCTACACCTTATCAAGCCATCCATCCACTGCAGCCTCTCTGATGTTATTACGCCTGGACATTGTGAGAAATAAAGAATATATGTCCTCCTTACTACCGCACTGATAGGCCCTGACGTGCACTTACTGGTCTGGACTGGATTTCTTTGGCATACAGTGGCTGTTATTCTTTTTTTTGATAAGT
>NW_015666483.1:162246-172814 GCF_001515625.1 Sinocyclocheilus rhinocerous
TATATATATATATCAATTAATTGTATAATAAATGTCTAAGTCAGGAGTTTTTCAAACTGGGGTCCAGAAGCTTTATGACACCACAAGTGGGTGTTTCAGGGTTGTTTGCATCAGATTTCAGTGGAAAGAACCGTATATAAATGAATCAATATATTTTCAAGTAAACAAGTTATGTTCTAGAGTAAAAATAATAAAATTTTCCAATTGAACCACTTAGCACATAAAGTAATTAATTTCAAGATAATCACGCATATTTTACTCTCTATTGACAAATAAAACTTAACAAAGCCGTAATGCAGAATATATAATGCAGAATGCGATCAGAATCAACAAACCTGCAGCACACTTTGTGAGCCAACTCTTAAACACTGTAAAAATCCAGCTATTTTAAAAGGAATCCATATGACTGGGAATTTTATGTGAAGGTTGAGATATTTTATGTTCAAGTTGGTCAATGGGACTCGCTGTGTTGAACAACACAAAACTGCTTTGGTTTGAAAGCTATTTCTATTTGAGCTGCGCTTCAAAAATCTCTACACTACTGACAAAAGAAAATTGACCCTTCTTGCATACAAAATTTTGCCCAAATTTTGCTAATGTGACCGAAGCATTAGTGTAGCCATAGCACTTTTCTTAAGGTAACTATCCAAATTCATTACATATTTAGTAAAATGAATATTAAGAGCCCCTCATCAACTCCAGAGGCTCCACATAACACAACCCATCTTTTCATATTCCACTCAGTATTAAATGCATGCAAATTTGTTTTGATACAGAGGCCCAATAGCTAATTTTGCTATTTTAGGATTACCCTTATGGTAAACATAGACTGTGTGCTTTGAAGTCTGATGCCTTCGGTGAGGAATCCTTTGCCACTTCCCATCCCTGACATGCTCTTATCACCTTATTTAATAACATTCACATCAAAGAATCAGAGTGCCTGTCACAATTGTACCCTACTGTCTATTGGCCATTTTCTCTACACAACTGTCATTAATGTAAGCAAATATGGGGGATGAGTTTTATTATGTCCGTCTTCTATGAGTCTGTAACAAACTCTGTGAGGCATGCTGCTGCAATTAGCAGGTCTGTGTGGATTGAGAAGACCAATTAAAATTAGCATGTGAATAGGAATCAAAGGCTATGGTCAAAAACACAGCCAGTGTTTGGAATTTCAGTGTTTACTGTTTGGCACCTTGGTAGCCTACATAAAAGGAACAAAAGCAGATCAAATGGTGTCTGTATGGACAAGTATAACCAAAATCAGTCCTCTTCTCCAACTCACAACTTGAGTGATAATATCAACAGGGTATTCAATGACAAAGACTGACTTAGCCGTTAGCAATTTTTAGTAATAATTGCATTTTTATTCATTTGATTATGTACTTGTCCAATGTTTTGCAAGTGTAAGACAGCACCTGCAGAGAGAGCCTATCTGCACACTTCTGATTGGCTGAGATTTGTGATTTTGTCATGTTTTGTAGCACTCTTGCATCTGGTATGGACAAACAAATTGCTTGTCACTGGAATCTTAATGCATCACATCTGGTTAGAACATAATTTAAGGTCATTAGCTGGTCCAAGCTGGTCAGTGACTAGTTGACCAATTACTATGTGCCAAAAAGTGAATGTCCAACTTGAGACTATCGTGTTTCAAAAATACGTTTTAAAAATTCAAATTTTGGATTTTGGATCCTGGATTTCTCCCAGCAGAGGAGACTCAGGGCAGGTTGAAAGTAAAACTTGACTTTTGTGGTGAGAGAATGCAAACTAACCAAAGATCCAGGAGGGGGGAAGGGAGGAGAATGAGATTATGTGCTGTGTGATGCTGAATCTTTCCGGCTCTTTCTCTACACAAATCAAAATGGAATCGGAGGAGTGGCAGATACAGGCAGAAGGAGAGTCAAAGAATATGATGAATTATTCAGGCGGGTTTGCAGCAGCTGACAGTAAGGCCGAAAACTCTCAGGTTTGTTTCTACATGATGCCATACCGGAATCAACTAACCTCCTCTGGCGTGCCACAGTTTATGCAGCATCAAGGAGTAAATTGATTTCCACCACCAGTGTCACTGCTAGCTGTTTGATATTTATGGTGGAAGAGAATGTGTGAGAGAGTAGAGAAAGAGGAGACAAGAATTGCAAAGAAGGGTCTGGTGTAAATAAAATAAAATAAATAAATAAAAAACAATCTCCTTTATCTGATGCTCTGACATTGAGGAGAGAGACAGTGTAAAGAGTGCTTTAAAAAGAAAGAGAGAAGGGCCAAAGACACAGATCTTGTGAGAAGGTATTGTGGAATACGGAGACAAATTATTATACCTGCTTATCTAAAGCATTGGGTCAAACTTCTTGAAGTAACAGACCTCCAAATATGATGATCCCCCTTGGGCTATGAGGGGACCCCCTTTTTAAAATATAAAGGCAGCTGTATAATTTATATTTTTCATGTATAAAGACTCATTTATACGTTTTTTAAAAAAGAGAGAAACTATGGCTATTAATTAGTGCTGTCAAATTTACCATGCTAATGCAGGCAATTAATTTTTCCAGTTTAACAGTGTTAAACTCTTCAATTGCATACACACATATGGCGGCAAACACTGTAGCCTGTATCATTTCACATTATAGAGCAGCATGCGTGTCAGATCCATATCACGTTCAGCAGCGGCAGCTCTTAAAGTAATAGCAGCCAAATAACGTAATAACCCAGCTGCCGTGATGTCTGTTAATGAAAGAACAAAAGAAAAGAAAAAAAAAGAAGAGGAAAACTATAATTTTTGTAGTTTTTTAAGGATTCGTCTATATTTCATTTAGAATTTAGTGTTTGATAACTTTATTCAATTTCTGTATATTTCCTATTTGCTGAAGGTCACTGGTAAATATGACATTTATTATAATGGGTTAATGTGAAGATTGTTTTAAGCTCACTTAAATTACACGTTATTTTTATAAAGTCTAATAAATGTTAAAATTGACAGCTCTCCGTTATACTGTAATGATTTTTTAATCGATTGACAGCACTACTATTGAAGGTGCAATAGGTGATTGTCTTCAGAAACATTTTTTTGTTACGCTAGTTGAAAGTCTCTTCACATCCCAATAGCAATCATTAAGTTAAGTGGTATACATTTATTTATATGTATTTATATATTCTGTGGAAGGCATAGGACCAAGAAATGTTTGTCCAATCAAAATGCTCATTCCGAGCATTTTCATTGACTTTTCTACCTGCCTGTCAACATATGTATTTGCATACCTCTGCGCACCCTGTTCACGCAGACAGGATACGTCATCAGCGCATTACCGTGCGCTGTGCAGACAGAGCGAGAATGGCAGGCAAACATCAACAACCTGATCTTCCTTCCTGGTATTGTAATACTTTTACTAACTGTGCTATAAAGTTTTCTCACCGGTGAATGACACATGATGTATTATAGTAATGTTGTATCTGATCATCTGATCTGTTCGCGTTCATGCGTTCAGGAGGCGTGGATTTGGACGGCGATTTGAAGGGAGGGTGGGACGTACACTTTCAGTGTAATGAGGCTAAAGTTAGCATTTTTCAAGATCTCCTACTGCACCTTTAATATAATAAAATAATAATTGATTAATGTCATAAAGTAAGAAAGAAGAATTAAATATTTATAATGTCAAGATCTATAAATTGTTTATTATTATTCATAATTTACATTTTACACCTTTTTTTAACATTTGATTTTCCACAGACCTCAGTTTGAGATCCCGTGTTCTGAAGCAGTGCAACATTGGAGTTGTATTGTGTATTATGACCAGGGTAAGGATGTTATCAAGAAGTTATCAGCTAAAGTATGTTTGTGAATTGAGCACACAGTATGTCAAACAAACCTTATTTTAGGCAACCAAACTTACATTTATGTAGAGAAAAGGCCATTAAATATGCTATTTTCAAATGTAATTGCTTAAATGGCTTTATACAAATAATTTTTATTTGTATATTAATGTTAATCTGTTGAAATGTCAGTTTTGACTGTCCTATTGTCACCTGTTCAGTTTGTTTTGTCATAGTTTTCTTTGTGTTTCCTGTTTGGTTCCTGTTTTTCCTTATTTGGTCATGTTCCTGTGTTCATTAGTTCCTTTGCTCATTGTTTAATTATTAGTTTACCTGTATCACCTGTGTCTAGCTAATTACCCTCGTTTGTCTTGTATTTAAGCCCCAGTCTGTTCAGTCTTTGTTTGTCCTGTCACAGTTATTCTACGTTGTGTTTCCCATTGTCCTTCTGCCCTTTTTAGTTATTAAACTGAGTGTTGGTTTGCACCAGCTGTCTCCTTCGCCTTCCTCTTGACACAACCATGACAGATGACTGGACCTAAAAACATGATGACAAGGGCTGAGGACAGGCTGTGTGGGCTACGGCAAAGTGGTCGGATATTGGAGGGATATGTGTAGTAATTCCTCGAGCTTTCAAACAGGGTGAGTTGGCATAACTCTGCACTTGGTGCCTGCTTTCTGTTGGGGCTGGATGATGAGACGATCCGCTGTGATCTCCCCATGTATGATTTTCCTTTGATCGAGTTAGTTAATCTCATCCTTTATTTGAATTGTTCAGATTGCGAAGTTGAAGCAACAAAGGCGGATCTCAAGTCTCCTCATCCAGCCCCCTCAAGAGCACGCCGTGTCTCTCCAGTTCATCCCATGCTGGGAACCCCCACATACCTTACCAATGGCTCCGCCCACTTGCCGGAGCCAGGGTGTCCCCGTATTCTCCAAAGCTCCACCATAGTCCTCAGCCCAGGAGCGCCAGCCACTCGGAAGTCTAGAAGGCCGGCCTTTCAGCGTTCAAGCTTGCCGGACGCTCGGAAGTCAAGGCCGCCGGCCGCTCTGCTCTCAAGCCCGCCGGCCGCCCCAGAGCTCACTCCGGTGTCGGCTCCGACCCCGGGACTCGCTCCGGTGAGGGTTCCTGTTCCCGAGTGTAGCCCAATGAGGGCTCCTGTCGCCGAGTTTAGCTCAGTGAGGGCTCCTGTCGCCGAGTTAAGCCCAGGGAGGGCTCCTGATCCCTAGTTAAGTCCAGAGAACAATCCAGTCCCCGAGTTCAGCCCCGAGAGGGCCTCTGAGTCCGTTGTTAGTAGGGCTCCAGCCGTAGAAGCGGGGGCTGGGGCCGCGGCCTCAGAGGCTGCTCCACCATGGCCTTCTGAACTTTCTGCCCCGCCATGGCCTCCTGAGTTCCCTACTCCGCCATGGCCTCCTAGTCTGCCTGATCCGCCATGGCCCCCTGAACTGTCTGCTTCGCCATGGCTCCCCGAGCTGCCTGCTCTGCCATGGCCTCCTGAACTGCCTGATCCGCCCTGGAGGCCTTCCTTGTCCCCGTCCTGCACCAGCCTCCAGGGCGCCCACCTCCCCTCCCCAGTGGAATTGTTACGGTGCGGGATGCGCCTTACGGGAGTGGGGAGTAATGTCACATGTTTAGTCTGTTTTGTCATTTTCCTTTGTGTTTCCTGTTTGGTTCCTGTTTTTCCTTATTTAGTCATGTTCCTGTGTTCATTACTTCCTTTGCTCATTGTTTAATTATTAGTTTACCTGTATCACCTGTGTCTAGTTAATTACCCTCGTTTGTCTTGTATTTAAGCCCCAGTCTGTTCAGTCTTTGTTTGTCTGGTCACAGCTATTCTACGTTGTGTTTCCCATTGTTCTTCTGCCCTTTTTTGTTATTAAACTGAGAGTTAGGTTTGCACCAGCTGTCTCCTTCGCCTTCCTCTTGACACAACCGTGACCCCTATATAATCTCCAGATTTTTAATTCATTAATATTAAAAGGTAATGGAAAACATATCTGAGCAAGCATGAAACTGGCTTGAAATGTGCATCTCAATGCCAAAACAGTGCACAAAGTCTGCAAGACTGTACAACTCTACACACTGCACAGGATAAACATTTCAGAAAAGTAGAAGGTGAAGGTTCAGCTCTTGAATTTTAATTAGCTAATGTAACTGGTTGGTCTAGGAAGATTACCTAGCAATGTCAGTGCTAGCTAATTAATATTCATGACCTTAGTCTTCACCATAGTGACATTACAACCCAAGTTTCTTCTTTCGCCACACTTTAAAATTTGTTCTGTTGCCAAGAATGTAAAGCCATAAGCTTCCTCAGCCAAAGCTCCGATATCTCATCTCTTCTGCTCATAGACACAAATACATTCACTTAAAAATAGCACAACACCAAGGCTGCATCCAAAAGGTAAAAACAAATAATAATAATAAAAAATGCTACCTCCGCAGGCATCAAATAAAGATAAGAAGGCAACAAGGCATGTCCAAATCTGATCGCGTTCCAGTCTGACAAGGGAGTGTCTAAAAAGACCAACTTTTTCCACATTTAATGTCATTTCTTAATGATTACTATTGTAGTAATTAAATTATTTGCTTAGTTACATGGTCAGATCTAAGGGGGAGGGGGGCAAGAACCCTCCAGATTCTGCTTGTGCCCCTCCATAATGTGATAGCACACAATATAAAAAAAACGTCTCGGGTTACGTATGTAACCATGGTTCCTTGAGGGAACGAGACGCTGCGTCGGAGAACGCTTTGTGAACGCCTTCTGTGAACACGCTCTGAATCACATGTGAAATCAGTCCAATAGCTGGGCGAGACGTCACGGGCGGGTGATGTCATGACTAGGAAGCTATAAAAGCACGTGCGGCGGAGCTGAGATATGACCTTAGTCTTCACCATAGTGACATTACAACCCAAGCTTCTTCTTTCGCCACACTTTAAAATTTGTTCTGTTGCCAAGAACGTAAAGCCATAAGCTTCCTCAGCCAAAACTCCGATATCTCATCTCTTCTGGTCATGAGAACATAACCTGAGATGTTCCTCTTCAGGAATTCGAGCTGCGTCAGAGAAAGCTTTGGGAACGAGAATGCCCATGCCGCCATACAGACCCACTTTATATTAAGTGGCCTTAACAACTATGTACTTACATTTAAATTAATAATTTGGTACAATGCACTTATTGTGTACATACATGTTTTTACATTGTACTTATATTTTAAAAATACCTGCATGTAATTACATCTGTAATTAATTTATGTAATTACATTTATAATTACACAGTTGACCCATCCCTTACACCTTAACCCACCCTTAAACCTACCCATACCAACAAATCTGTCCCTAACCTTACCTGTATCCCACCTTAATAGCTGCAAAAGTGTTTTGCAATACAATATGAACACAATAAGTACATTGTACTTAATTTTTGATGTAAGTACATAGTAGTTAAGGCCACTTAATATAAAGTGGGGCCAACTTTTAAATCTCTGCCTAGTGTGGAAGCCTGCACAGCCAGGGTGAGAGAACAGAAGAGGCAGGATTGGCTCACATTTCTAGATCGTAGAATCTGACGAAGGTAATGGGCGTGGACCAACCCGCAGCGTTGCAGATGTCCTGCATAGACACACCTGCTAAAAAGGCCTTGGAGGCAACCACACTTCGAGTGGAGTGAGCCTTGACCCCTAGCGAAGAGGGGAGATCAGAGGACTCATAAGAGATAGAGATGGCATCCACTATCCACCGGCTGAGGGTCTGTTTCGTAGCTGGAAGACGTCTCTTAGGGGGAACAAGCAGTTGGTCCGCCCTCCTCCACAGGGCAGCTCTGTGGACGCGTACCCTCCGCCTGTGAGAGGAGGTCGCTCCTGATGGGAATCTCCCATGGAGAGCCGTCGAGAAGGGAAATCAGGTCCGAGAACCATATTCGGCCCGGCCAGAACAGGGCTACTAACAGAAGACGGACTCCATGCCGGCGCACTCTCTCCAGAACTCCCAGGAGCAGAGCGATTGGGGGAATCAGAGATCTCCTCAACTGGCTCGAACGGAGGCTTACAGAGAGCTTCTAGTACCACGGCCAGGTCCCACGTGGGGACGCGAGATCGTACGAGAGGCCTCAGCCTCAGCACACCGCGGAGGAAACGTGTAACCAGGGGGTGTCTCCCCACTGACTGGCCATTGAGAGGGGCGGGGTAGGCCGCAATGGCCGCCACGTAGACCTTCAGGGTGGAGTGGGTCAACCCTGTAGAGAAGCGGGCCTGCAGGAACTCCAGTACTGTACCAACTGGGCAGTTAGCTGGGTCGAGCTGGCGGTCTCCAGGAAGTGAAAAGCTTCCACTTCAAGGCGTACAGTTTCCTTGTAGAGGGAGCTCTGGATTTGAGGATGGTGTCAACAACCTCAGTTGAGAGACCAGAAGCTACTAGTTGTGCCCCCTCATGCGTGAACGCAGACCTCCCTGGTGGATGATGTAAGAGACCACCGCTGTGTTGTTGGTGCGCACCAACACATGGTGACCTCTTAGGTCTGGGAGAAAGTGTTTCAGTGCTCGAAACATGGCCAGCATCTCCAGACAATTGATATGCCACGTCAGATGGCGACCACTCCACAGACCGTGGGCAGGGTGGCCACTCATGACCACACCCCAACCGGTGAGGGACGTGTCCGTCGCTAGCGTCACACGGCGACAAGGAGCTCCCAGCACCGGGCCCTGAGACAAGAAGCAAGGTTTCCTCCATATGTCTAAGGCACGTAGGCATCTCCGCGTGACCTTGAGCATGCGAAGCGGGTTTCCCCTCGGGGAGAACCCCCTGGTCTTGAGCCACCACTGTAGGGGCCTCATGTAGAATCCCACACCACGCCCAGATAGGTGGTCCTCTGCAATGGAGAAAGCACACTCTTCTTGGCATTTAGTCTTAACCCCAACTCTCTCATGTGAGCGAGAACGATATCTCGATGTCGAACCACTACATGCTCTGAATGAGCTAATATCAACCAATCGTCGATGTAGTTAGCTTATAAATGTATTAATGACCAACCACTGCAAATTAATGCTGCTACAACAAGTTTTCACTCCCCAACCCTAGTCATGCACTGCTAGAACAGGGCCTGCTTAGTTATCACTAAAGCTCCTGCTAATTTGTTGTAGATCATTAAATTACTATGTTGCCTCAGAAGTCTGCTGAAATCACTTTCAGAAGGTACCTTCATGCACAAATGTTGTTTATTGCTTGATAGGGCAGCGAATCACACAAGTGAAGCAACATTTGCATTACAGTCAAACAAGGCTCCCTCCCCCTGACTCTGCACTTACTGGTTACACAAATGTTAATTCCATTGACCCAGCACACGTCAACATTCAGTGAGTTCTACAGAGTACAGCAACCTCTCTGCAGAACATGACACCCCAAAAGGACTTGCCACTGTGAGATTCAAAAGCATCTTTGTTTGCAAAATTGCAATGAATCATTAAAGTCAGAGCAAGAGGATAACAATTACACTGAGACGTCAAGCAGTTTGCATTATTTTCCCTTTTTACGTGAAGAGACAACAAATAAAGGACCAGAATTGCTCACAAAGGAGGCTTTTTGGACAACCTGTACAGAGATGTTTCAGTCAAAGAGAAAATTAGTCACAGAGTAAGCAAGCAGGGTTAATTGGTATCCAAATCAATTAAGATCTTTCAGTGTAATTGCATTTATGCACACATTATATAAGCTGGCAAAATGCCACCAATGAAAAATTGTTAACAAAAAAAAAAAACACCTTTGCGATGCAAATAATGTGTGTGTTCTAATACTGTCTGTGTGTTTTACCAGTTAACACTAGATCATTTGTTTTGCCTATGTTGAACTTTTTATTATGTTTAATTATATTTTAGATAGCAGCAGTCACTTTACAATAAGCTAGTGTGGATGATGCTAGGCTTTACCAATTTGTATAAACTATATGAGCTGCTTTGCATGCATGGCAAAGTAGAGATGCTGCCAATCATGAGATGTGTATCCAGGCAGAAAAATATCTAAGCTGACATGACAGATGCAAAGCTAGGTGTCAGTGTTTCCATGGAAACGAATTTGGTCTGAATCCTGTTCATATTAAGAAGCAGCATTTAAATATACCAAAGTATTACAACATTTAATTCCATGCCAATCCACCCTCGGATTAATCTAATGGAGAATAGTTTGTGATCATAAATAATGCATAGTTGTAGGTTTGAATCACTTTCCTCATGCTGTGATATTATGCAATATGCAGAAGAGAAGATATTACAGTTAAAAAAAGATCTACAATCCACTGCAGTTTCCATCTAAAATGACCACTATTGGATAGAATGTGTGCTTCTGAAGTACTAATAAACAGGCAATATGTTAATAATAGGTATGCTAATAAGCAACTAGTTAATAGTGAGATTTGGTCCCAATACTTAAGTGTTACCACAAAGACAATTTTGCACAGTTCCTTGACGTCCTCAAAATGCTTTTACCATGATTTGTACATGTAAGGGTAATTAGCAATTGTAACTGCTAATACGTTTAAAAAATGAAAATATTTTCAATAGCAAATGTTATGGTGGATTAATAATAGAATGTATAACAAAATTATCCCCTTCAATTTAATTTTATCATTATTATATCAAATCTATGACACTTATTGTCTTCTCACTACATCTAAAACAGTTTGTCAACAGAGAAGGGTTTAATAATTCATATGCTATAAAATGTATATATATATATATATATATTTTTTTTTTTTTTTGATTAAAAACAG
>NW_015666483.1:174708-193035 GCF_001515625.1 Sinocyclocheilus rhinocerous
AATTTTCTCATTATTATACCAAATCTGTGTTTCTTAATGTCCTCTCACTACATCTAAAACAGTGTGTCCACAGAGAAGGATTCAATCATTCTTATGCTATAAAATTGATAATTTTTTTTATTATTATGAAAAACAGTTTGTTTTATCAAAGGCAACACTTAACATCTCATATAAAAGCAAGGTTGTTTTTCAATGACACATGCGTGCTTCAAAGTTGTGTCCCCACTTTTTGTCAACACTTTCAGACATTCATTAAAATGTAAAAAAAAAAAAAAATCATGGTATATCAGTGGCAGCGGTCACTCTAAACGACCCCTTTGCCACATTCCACTTCTGTAGAGTACATCAGTGTAAGACAGGCTCTGGTAAGTTTTATAGTTTTAGAATATTTTAAATCCTAATGTTAATATTTCCTGTCACAACCATGATATGTCAACACCATCTTCCAATTTCTGAGAAAATTATTTGAAATATTTAGATAACTTTATTCTCCTGAAGCAGGTTCTATAAGCATCTAGCATCAACAGAGAAAACAAAATGGCTGCTACATGAACTCCATTTGTTTTGTGAAAGAAATGCCAAATTTTTCACCACCATCAGATGTCACCACTGTCAGATTTTGTGTCTGACGGTAGTGATGGGCCAGTAACGGAGTTGACATTCAACGTGAAGTCATCATATTTTTGTAGTTTTCAAGTCATTTTATATTAAATTATCAAATTATCAAATGATATTAAATATAAATTAGTGTTTAATTTTTCTAATAATGTATAAATACTAAATATGTGACCTGACAGGATTGCTTTTGTGGATTGATAGTCAACACTTCTAGCAGTGTTAGGGTTGAGGGAACATAAGATTAAGGGAACATAAGGCTAAAGCCCAAAACACACTGCATGATTTTAGCAATCCTATAAGATCACTGCATGTCACACTGTGCGACATGGATCTAATAAACTTGGCTACGACGTGTGTGTAGACTGTATGATGATGAGGCGAAAGAGGGAGGGATAAGAGCTTGAGGTAAGCAGGTTTATGTTTTATCGCCATGTCGGATTTTTTATTGGTTGGTCAGTAAACGTGGATCGTAACAGCAAACACACTGTGCGATGATCATGCTGTATCGTAGGCTATCTTTGGTCGCAAGACAGTGACAACGGCCGTCTTTGAACCTTTCTCACGGTACGACACAGGACTACTGATTAGGAGCCACGATCACAGAAATCGCCACGATTGTTTCACAATGCCAATCTTTTGTCTGGGACAGCCAGAAATCGTGCAGTGTGTTTAGGGCTTAATGGAACACATAACACTGGATAAAACATATCTATACACAATACAGTTGGTTTGTATTCTGAACATATGTGTTGTGATTCAAATCCAAGGTAAAAAGCACATTTTGATAAAAAAAAGAGAAAAGTTGGGAGGTTCCATCAAAGCATAGCTCAGTAGCTTAGTACATATAAGATACATAAATGTAGTTTAATTTGTCTGAGTACAAGGTTTTGTCCCACTTCTCAAGAATCAGTGTTGTGCATTGTTTTCAAATGAGCATCACCCTTTCAGCCCTACTCACGGGACATTACATTTTTAAACTATTGTGATACATACAACATAACCAACAAACCAAAAACAAACAAACAAATAAAAAGGCCATTTTACATTAAAAGTGTTTTGACACTTTCAATGTAAAATGTTTTTGATGTATTGCGGTATGATATATGTAAATAAATAAATTCTATAATTTAGAGTTTATTTATTTAAGAACAAGTCCTGTGTCTTTGTGTTTCACTGTCTGGTTAAGTGCTTTCTTAAAGACAAGATTAGAAGTTGAACCCTCTTGGACTCAACCTAAAAAAAAAAGAAGAAAAAAACAAAACAAAACGGGAAGCCTATTTTGCTTGGATCACAGGTGATAGCCATTTCCCTGCTGTAGCCTGTGTGTACCCTCAGATGGCTATCGATAGAATTGCCTCTCAGCTTGCTGGAGGCTCCATCTTGAGATTTCATCAAGTTTTTCAAAGTCAGAGAAGCCGACTTTATATCATCTATCATAGGAACGTGGCATTCCTCAGGAGTGCAGGAAGAGATGGAGAAAATATGAGGAGTCTCAGTTGGAGACTGAGATGTTTTTTTTTTTTTTTGCATTTAAATTAACCGTTGATCCAGAATTAACTTTCTCCTTACTCTCTAGAATACTACATGCTGGTTGGTCAATCATGGCATACAGTGGCCAGATATTTCCTATAATTCGCCATCGACCTTGGCAACACAGTAAATTAGAGAGTTCACCTGGGTAACTGAAAACCGTGTTACTTCCATGTCTCTCATATTTCACCACACATCTTGTTTTATACAAGTGCAACTGGGTTTAAACCTGCTTGGTGCTTTTATAGCTAAGATTGAAAGAAGTTTAATTTGGAGCTATTTCTGTAAAATGATAACTTGTGTTTCACAGGACATGTACACATTCCACATCGCAAGTGCAATGTTGTGCCAGGTAAGCTAAAAGCAGGTTGAGGACATCACATTGCATATTTTGCAAGTAGCTGTGTATGAATAAGTGTTCATTAATCTGTCCCTGTAATCATAATTTATTTGAAAAGTATTGAAAGTTGCTGTTTTACTGCTGGAAAATGCAGTGAATTGTATGCATAGGTTTGTGTTTTGAGAAAAAATGTAGGGAGGGGCTTTTTTCACCCCAGTGAGCCTAGGTTGCTTTAATTATCCAGGTGAATAAACATGAGGGATTCATCTGATCTGACCCATATACAGTAGATGAGTGTGGCTTCATTAATGCTTCCCCAAAGTACCATCGCCACCAATCACTGTCAGATCTCATGGATTTTCTATAGAGTTCATATCACTTTGGACTGTGCTGATCCATCTGAGGCTATCTATGAAAGTGCTAAATCAAAGGATTGCAGAACACACATTTATAAGGACATTTCGGGTCAAAGGACTGTGAACATATTTTGCAAAGTCAACAGAGCTCTGCAGGGCTTTTTAAAAACCTTACCAGGGTGCAATCTTCTTACTGCCATTCTTGATTGTGAATTAGACTGACCATCAGCTGCACAGAAATTTAAGGTCGTTTTTCGAACCTAATGCAAATTATTGCTGACTGAACAAGTTCTAGCCAGCAGGTGAGTGTTGTCTCGCTTGTTTCTCAAACGCCGGAAAGCAATCATGAGGACTATGAGTGACAAGGCTGCTGATGAGACACAACGTCCTGCTGCTGTTCGGATGTGACCAGTCAGTTGAATGGCAGTCACCCATTCTCTGGTGGAAAGAACATTGACTGAGGTGTCTGCTCACCAAAGACACGCACAATAAGGTCTTTCTCCCTTTTCAATCTAAGACTGAATGATCAAGATCCTATAAAATTCTGTGGGCGGCAAATTTATGGCTCTCTCACCACACCGCAGGCCGCTTTATTGAATCAGGGCACAGGGAGATTGAATAGCCTTGTTTTCAAGGAACAACATTAAAGAGGAGTGTCCACTTCAAGGTCTTAATAGATTCCTCCACACACAGGGTGTGTAACTCAGTGGGTGTCAACTAAATGCATTCATCTTTTTGTTTCTTATTTCATTGCTGTGACTGTACATTCAGTGTGATTCTCATCTTGCCCTGGTGAATAGATCAAGTGTGCTAATCCACCAAGTGTGCTACTGTTATACTTATAGATCATACAAACAATGTCATGATGAATGTTTAATTTGGTTTAAATTAAATTCTCAGCCCCTAAACAGAATATGAGTTGGTCCACAAATATTGCATCAAGTGCAAGAGGTCGCATTCTTTACATTATATAGTACTTGGGGGTCAGTTCGATTTTTTATGTTTTTAAATTGTGTCTCTTATGTTTACCAAGGCTACACTTATTTGATCAAAAACATAGTAAAAAAAAAACCCGGAAATATTATGAAATAGTATTACATTTATTTTAACATACAGTATTTTAAAATGTAATTTATTTCTGTGATGGAAAGCCCAATGTTCAGCATCCAGATGAGTGGAAAAATACATATTTTGTAATATTGTAAATGTCTTTACTGTCCCATTTGATCAATTTAATGCATTCCTGCAGAATAAAAGTTTCAATTACTTAAAAAAATATTCTTAGTGACCCTAAACCCTGGAAGTGTATATATATTCTCTCTCTCTCTCTCTCTCTCTGTGTGTGTGTATATATACATATATATACATATGTATATATATGTGTGTGTGTGTATCAGGACATAATAAAAAATATCTGGTCCTTGGCAGGTCTTAAAATTTGGAAAATAAAACCTCAGATGAACAACAACATATGCACCCAAACTTTGGAATTCACTTCCCCTGGCACTCAGAACAGTCACCTCTTTCAGTGAATTCAAATCAAAGCTTAAAACTTATTTGTTTAATCAACACTATCACTAATTTTCATTGTGTATTTGTCTGTTTTGTTTTCTATTTCTGTCTTTACTACATAATCTGTGTTATATGCAACTGCATTATTTGTAACTGAATTGGGCAAATGTCCAATGAAATTGTTTCTTTGTAATCAATATTTGCTGCTTTGGTGTACCTTGTAGAGCGTCCATGAGCTTGGGAAAGGCGCTATATAAATTAAACATATATATATATATGACATATCACACCGTGTCATTATTTTTTTTTTTAACAAAAATAAAGCCAAAATGGAAAAGCAATGTGTGACAAAGTTAGAACACCCTTACTGTTAACATAGGAATTAAGAGTGTAAGTAGCAGTCAGGCTCTGCTAATCAAATGCCTTTGATTAACTAATCATCAGCAAGTGTGAGCACCTCTATAAAAGCAGATGTTTTGGAAGTTTGCTGGTCAGGGGCCTGTTTCAATAAGGAGGTTCAACTAACACGAGTTTAAACTTGAATTCTGAGTTGACTTACACCGAGATGGGAGACTGAGTTTTCGGTTTCAGAAGAGCTAAATTGTGTTAGTTCAGTCGACTCTGAGTTTAGCGCGTGCACCACGACTATGAAAAGCCATGATCAATGGAGCTCCGAAATTACGATTCACCATGGCAACAGCACCGACAAAAAGCCGTCCGCATACTTCTGAATCAATGCGTAACTTTAATTCTTAAACACTGTTATAATATCAGAGGTGAAAACTGTAAATTATTGAACTAATATTCATTTTAATGGCATCCCACGGCAAAAAAAAAAAAAATACAAAAAAAATACAAAAAAAAGAATGTGGCAGCAGCTAAAAATGAAGTATAAAAACACAATTAAATCAAGGTAAAGCTTTAAGCATAGAATGTTCGTGGGTGTAGGCTACATGACTTTACAAACATTTGACATTAAATATCATGCAGTGTCTATTTTCTTTTTCCACATAGTCTAACGCTCTTTTCACATAATTAAATATTGTCTAATCCAACCTGTTAGGCATACATTTCTTAATTAAAGTAATGAAATTAACAACTGACTTGTCCTCAGTCAACAGCAAGATGAACCTGCACCAGCACAACTGACAGATGAAGAGGAGATGGTCAAGTACTGGAAGAATTTTTAAATCCATAAGTAAAAAAAACAACAAAAACTTGCTTTTGTATTTGTAGGAAATAAAGATAACCAAATTAATTGTGAATAATTTGTGTTTATTTAGCAGCTGTGGTGGTGGCTACGGCATAGATGTTGTCGTACTACCCCTCCATCTGGCATCCTTCCATTCCATACAGTATCTGATTCATTTTCAGAAGGTGCGATGATGGGAATATGTGTGTCATCCAACCACACTGTAAATCCTGAAGAAAATTCTAATTATTGGGTTACTTCCAGAGGTCGCAGCAAGATGTTATCAAATGAACGTCATTAATCAGATTAGCCTCATTTAAACCGATTTCTACACCACTGAGCTACAGTCCAGTGAAACTCCTCTTTGGCGGATTTGTGCCCAGGAAAAAAATCTCAGAAAGAGCGTTCGAGCAAAGCACACTTGCTTTTATTATCGGTCTGCATACAGCTGCCTTACTAATGTGCTCTGCATCTCCCATGTTTTATAGAAAACTACCATTTAAAATGGTACTGCATGTGAATATTGCAAAAAAAAAAAAAAAAATTCCCTACTAATTTGTGCAGCCTCCTCGACTACAGTATCCTGTATAAAAGGAAATGCCATGTTTGTCACTTTGACCGTGTCTGCATGATGAAAATATGTGCAATGAATAAATACCTGCACTGCAAAAAAATAAAATAAATAAACTTTTCTTACAATTTTTGTCTTCTTGTTTCCAGTCAAAATATTTGAAGATTCTTAAATCAAGATGCATTTTCTACATAAAAATAAAAATAAAAATAAATAAATAAATAAAATGACAAGGTATTTAATCTTGTTTCCATGGGAGTGCATTTTTCTTATATTGCAAATTATCTGCCAATGGGATAATAAATTTAAATTTAAAATATCCTTGTTCCCGTAATTTTTCTTACCCTATGGCGTACGATTTTACGTTTGACTTAAAATGCACTTAAAATGCACTTGTTTCCCCCAAGATTCATTTTTCATCTATAAAAAAATGCATCTTAACTTAATAATTAGATATTTGTACTTGAAATAAGACAAAAATACTCAGTAAGAAAAACATTTTTGCAGCGTGAATGAATGAATGAGGTATTTAAACACTGCTTACGCTTTAAAAAGGGGGATGAGACCAAAAGAAACTCTGGGTTTACCGAAGAAAACCTTCTCCCGACCGGGGTGCGTTTCCTGTACAACGATGTAACTCGCTGATTAATCACCATAGTACGATGCATCGGTGTGGAAACGAACTAGCTAGTCACAACTGTTTCCCGAAACCATGGTACCTGTGTCGCAGATCCATCGTTTAAACCACGTTGGTTTGAGCTGTTGTTATGACGTTGTTCTTCTTCTTCTTCGATCTAATAGCTGACTGGTGCAATGAGCACATACCGCCACCTACAGTAATTTGGTTTTATTTGATCTTTTCTTCGACTCGAATTATGCTTTTGAAATGACGTTACGTAGGAGTGGAGTAATAATGCAACATTCATTTGTTCCGCAATAAATTATATACATATAAACACACGGAGTTAAAAATGTGCTCTTTTATGATCCCGATGTCTATAATTTCACAATTTAATATTGATAGGCAACATAAGCACAATTGAAAAAAGATGGGTTTTTAAAAAACTGTGATGTACTGTTGTGGACACCTGTTGCTTATTTTGCTCAATAATTTTTCCTATTTAAGTCCCCTTGCCATTCAGCCATGTGTTAATGAAAATGACACGAAAACCCCAATTTTCAAAGCATGAAATTGCAGTCCTTTTGGAGGAGGTGGAAAATAATAAAATCCAGCTGTTTTCAAAGCTGAAAAACAGCATTAAAAATGCTGACAAAAAGAAAATCTGGGCAGAAATCACTCAAAAAATAAATGCTGCTGACTATGGATACGAACGAAGCCCAGAAGAAGTCAGGAATAAGTGGAGGGACTTCGCAAGTGTGACAAAACGGAGGGCTGCGGCACGTAAGAGGGAAGCAAACAAGACTGGTGGGGGTATCAATTCAGTTCCTCCTCTCACTACAGAGGAAGAGAAAGTTCTGGCCATCCTGGGGCCTGAAGCATTGGAAGGGATCCTTGGAGGTATAGATGCATGTGCATCAACCAGGCCTTTGCCTTCAAAGTTCAGGCCTCCAACATCAGGCCCTCTCCAGTCTGGCTCTTCAACATCAGGCCCCCTCCACCCTGGGCCTTTAACATCAGGCCCCCTCCAGTCTGGCCCTTCAACATCAGGCATTCTCCAGCCTGGGCCTCCAAAATCACCAAAGGGTCCTGGTCTATTGCTCTCTTCCCCTGATTCACCTCCATCTGAGGCCTCCTCATGTGCTGAGCAACGTCCTCTGACACAGAAGGCGACGCAGAAGTCAGGCAGTGTATATAAATGCCTGCATAGGGACACATTTTACCCCCCTTGACTCACTATCTGATGATGCCATCTTAAGAAAATTCCGGCTTCCAAGGGCCAAGATCCTTGAACTACTACAGGTTGTGAAACCACATCTTCAGAGGGCAACAAGAAGAAACTACGCCTGAAGTCCAGCGGTGCAGTTGTTAGCTACACTGCATTATTACGCTGTTGGAAGTTTTATGGAGGTGGTGTGTGATGGCCTGGGGCTCAGCAAATCTTCAGTCAGCAAAACTGTGACAGCAGTAACACCTTTGCTGTTACAGCTTATGAAGAACATCCTGATTTTCCCCCAAACTCCTGAAGAAATCCAGCTGGCCAATCAACAGTTCTACAGTATTGACAACATCCCCAGAGTGATTGGCATCATCGATGGCACCCTTATCCCAGTGTCAAGCCCTGTGGTAAATGAGCCCTTGTACATTTGCAGGAAGGGCTATCCAGCCACTAATGTTCAAATAGTGTGTGATCACCAGGGGATGTTCACTGACATTGTGGCAAAATGGCCTGGAAGCACACATGACTCTTTTGTGTGGGCCAATTCTGCAGTTTGCCAGGTGGCTGAAGAGGGTGGCTTTGGTGATAGCTGGCTGCTGGGAGACAGTGGATATCCTCTTCGCCCATACCTCCGGACACCTTTGCAGCATCCAGCCACCATTGCAGTTTAAACCATTTGTTTAATCTTACATAACTTCTGTTAAATACTTTGTTTATTTGCCAATATGCCACCCCCCTGCCCCGCAGACTTAAATGAACACTTAAAAAAATTAAAAATACTTTTGCAAACAGTGTATTTGCCAATATGGCCCCCCTGCCCCACAGACTTAAATGAACACTTAAAAAAATTTAAAATACTTTTGCAAACAGTGTATATACTGTGTGTGTGTGTGTGTGTATATATATATACACACACATACATACATACATACATACATACATACACACACACACATTTGTAGAGAATATTCTATATTCTAATTCTGTAAAAACAACAAAATCACTCATTTATACGTTTTTGTTCATGTATTTGGGTACATTCATTTACTATAAAAATACTGTGATTTGAGTGTTAACACTTAATATAAGTGAAAACTTCTAACATACTGTTTTACCAATATTGTTGTATGAGAAATTTGTCTTTATGAATGTTTTAACAAAGATACTCACTTGACAAACTCACCTTTTCTTCGCACAAACAAAACAAAGGCTGCGTTCCAATAGGCATGATTAATGCTTTCAGAGGGCACTTTGAAGGGAGAATAATTACGAGGGCCACGCTGCTATATAGTTTCAAACTGAATTTGTAATAAAAAAATATTTACAGGCGAATTAGATAAGATCTAAGCACCACAACTTTAACTCTTCCAAATCACTCAAAGTGGATGGTGAAATCTTCAAAAGGAATAGGGCATAGGGTTGATAACTCTGAATAGAACACACCCCAAGGTGCGGCGCAATCAGTGACGTCAACACAGCAAACTAACAACGACCTATGCCTCTAACCACAGGTGAAGAGCTGTCGTTCCAACGACACAAGTTTGCGATGCAGTTTGCGAATGTTCGTTTGAACTATGGTTTCGGGAAACACCGAATCGTTGAACTATGTTGGTAACGACGGAACTTGCGACCATAGTTGGCTAACGATGCTTTTGGGAAACGCACCCCAGGTTAGGTTCATACAGTAAGTTACCATGGTAACTGACTCTGAGTATAAGTTACCTCTCTCTCAGAAACGGGCTTGACCCACTCTGCTATCTCGGGTTTGACAAACCTCCCATTCTGAAATGGAAAACCCGGAGTTTCCCTCATTTCAGGGTTAACATACTCAGAGTTTTCACTTAACCTCCTTTCTGAAATGGGCCCCTGGAGCCTTCAGGTGTGTTTTAACACAATGCCAAGGATGTAAGACATCAGCAATGATCTTAGAGAAGCAATTGTTGCTGCCATCAGTCTGGGAAGAGTACTACGGCCATTTGCAAACAATTTGAAGTCCGTCATTCTACAGTGAGGAAGTTTATTCACAAGTGGAAGACATTCAAAACAGACAACAATCCTCCCAGGAGTGGACGTCCCAGCAAAATTCACCCCGAAATCAGACTATGTAACGCTCGGAAGAATGGCAGACAACCCAAGAACTTCACTGCAGACTCAACAGGCCTCAGTTAACATGTTAAATGATAAAGTTCATGGCAGTACAATTAGAAAAATATGGGACAAGTGTGGCATGTTTGGAAGTCTTGCCAGAGGAAAGCCTCTTCTATCTGAAAAAAGCATGGCAGCACGGTTTAGGTTTGCAAAGTTGCATCTGAACAATCCATAAGACTTCTAAAACAATGTCCTTTGAACAGATGAGACCAGAGTGGAGATGTTTGGCCATAATGCACAGCAGCATGTTTGGTGAAAACCTAGAGAGCATATCAACACAAACACCTCATACCAAAAGTCACACATGCTGGTGGAGGGCTTATGCTTTTGGGCTTGTTTTGTAGCCAGAGGACCTGGGCACCTCACAGTGAATCGACCCTGAACTCCTCTGTATACCAAAGTATTCTAGAGTCAAATGTGAGGAAATCTGTCTGACAGCTAAAGTTGGGCCAGTATTGGATCATGCAACAGGACAGTGATCCCAAGCACAGCAGCAAATCTACAACAGAACGGCAGAAAATAAAATAATCAATGTGTTTCAATAGCCCAGTCAAAGTCCGGACCTCTTCCTGACTGAAATGCTGTGGCGAGAGCTGTGCATAAACTTGAATATAAAATGGAGCAATGTTGTAAAGAAGAGTGGGCCAAAATTCCTCCAGAATGATGTGAGAGACTGAAAAAGTCATACAGAAAATTATTACTTCAAGTTATTACTGCTAAAAGTGGATCTACAAGCAGTTGAATCATAGGGTGTCCTAAATTTGTCACACATGGTTTTCCATTTTGGTTTTATTTCTGTTAAATAAATAATGACACAGTGTGATATGTCATGTGTTGTTGTTCATCTGAGGTTTTATTTTCCAAATTTTATGACCTGCCAAAGGCCAGATAATTTTTATTATGCCGCGATACAGAAAACCATATAATTCAATAGGGTGTCCTAACTTTTTCACATGACTGTATATAGTTGTTTGTAGTTGTTATGTTTAGGTATAAGGTTAAAGAATCTAGAATATGGTCATGCAGAATAAGTTGCATATAAACTAAAGTTTTGTCGATAGCAACTGAAAAGCTATTGACAAAAGTAAATAAAAACTGAACAATAAAGAAAACAAGTCACCATGCCCTTTGGGCCAGAAATAATAATCATCATAACAGCCACTCTTTGAATGTCACTCTTACTGTTTACTTTATATCAATACTGCCTGAGTGGCCACTGTAAACCTCTAAGGGTTTAAAACTGCTTGGTGCTTTTATAGCTAGGGTTGAGAGAAGTTTAGACTGGTTTCAGATGGGAACGGGGAATGGTTAAAGCAACTACTTTAGAACATACTGCATCAAAGTAGTTACAGTTGCCTGGCTGCTGCTGTTGCCAACATAACAGATAAACAAAGAGTGTACACATTACAACACTTCAGTATACTTTCAGCATATTGCTTTGAGGTAAAGGTATTTAATTAATAACCTAGCAAAGACAAGAGTTTTATGTGTTTCCTGCCATTCTGACTACACAGCTAGGTTCATCAGCAGTAATCTGGTTCGGGTCAAAAGTCAAGAGTAATTGCACAACATCAGGAAGATCATGCCTTAGGCTGGACTATTGAGATGCTCTGGATGGACTTCCATGTGCAGACAAAACTCTACAAATGATTCAGAATGCAGCAGCTAGACTGCTATTCATTGAGCCCAAGAGAGCCCATCTCACACCTCTGTTTATCTCTGCACTGGATACCAGTTATGGCTCCACATCAAGTTCAAGACACTGATGCTTATATATAGAACTGCACCCTGCTACCTTCATTCACCCTTACGAGTCTACATCCCCTCCAGAAGCCTGAGGGCAGTAAGTGAGCGACGCCACATGGTACCATCAAAGAGAGGCACAAAATCACTTTCCAGAACATTTTTGTTTACTGTTCCTTGCCGGTGGAATGATTTTCCCATTCTTGACTCCCTAATCCCTGACAATATTCAAGAAACAGTTAAAAACATAAACAAACAACAACATAAACAATTTTTCCCCTTCCTCCTTTAAAAAAAAACTTTCACTATTGTTTAATCACTTCCTGTTTTAGCTTGCATTATTCTATATGATTCTATATGAGTCGTTTTATTACAATTCTCATGTTTATTTCCTCTTTATGATGAATCACTTGCTGTATTCCTCATTTGTAAGTCACTTTGGATAAAAATGTCTACTAAATGAATAAATGTAAATATAATATATAATGACTTATAATGTGTCCATTGATTGTGTACATACATACAAAAAAAAAAAAAACTTTACCCTATCTGTTTTTAAACCATCCATGAAATAAACAAAATAACATGCTTTACACGTATACTACACATTTTTAATCAAGAACAAATCAGTGTTTCTTGTAAGTGTTTTATTTATTTATTTATTTATATTTTCATGAATTGAGTGAATGACTCAAAGACTGACTTTTTAATTATTGTTATTATTTTTATTATGTAAAGGTTACAACAACAATCTCAATCATGTAACATTTATATTTACTAAATAAGAAAATTAGAAATAAATAATTTAAAAAATGGATTATATGGAAAAATTACATTGATAATAATTCTATAAAATAGTCAGATTAATACTTTGATAGTATTTTTCCAAAATAAAGAAATTGTTAAAAATAAGAATTAATATAGCCACAAGCAACAATTATCAGGGTCCAAGCACAAACAGTTGGTCATGTCTCTTTTCAAATATAATAGGAGTCTTTAAGTGTCTCTGTAAGGAAGTATTAGTATAGCTCAACTAGAAAAAATGGGCACCCCTGGCCAAATAATGACTAATATCTTCACAACACTGAGAAATCAAAATTATTTTGAAATGAGTTATCTGGGGATGATGTGTGCTGAGTTTCATGTAAATCAGATGAACAGCCTAGGAAGAGCTTGAAAAAGTTGGGGTTCCAGCACCATACACTTTGCATCTAAAATGGACGCTCTTACAAATTAAAATGAGTCCACGCCATTTTTTTCACTGCACATCTTTAGTAAATACTGACAAGACTTTTTAAACTATTGCGCTGGTGCAAGCTGTTAGTAAATCTGGCCCCCAAGTTTGTTGATTGTGTATTTCCAGAGACATTCCAGAGTCAGGTCCGCTTACAATGTTATCAAACTTTTACATAAACAAAAAACATAATTTAGATGTAATAAGCTATTTTCTGTCCTCTTTTTAACCCAATTAACCATTAAGCAATAGTGACCAGGTAATGAAAACAGTTACTCACACTTGTTTCGCGACATTACTGTATAGTCAGCACAGCATCGTCTTTTAGTTTCAATCTTTTTGAAAATCCCATGTCGAATTTTGCCTTGTTTGTTAACGAATCCGCAGTAAAATGAAGTGAACAAAGGAACCAAATTCTACTGACATGGTCTGGATCTTCATTAAAAATAAAGTTAATTCACTCTTTCCTAATGTTGGGATCAGAACGAAGGCAATGCAAACACTGTTTTACCACAACATGGAACTGCACTGTGTCTTGTCTTCAGAGCCATCTTTATTGTTTGCATGGATACTTCATAGACCTGCGAGTTCGCCTCTCTTGTAAACACTAGCTGGCATTGATCTTCTTCTGTGGAGGTGGTGCTTAGCCACACTATTACATTATAGAGTAGAACATTCGGTAACGCTTTAGATTACAACCCGCAATGTACTGCGTAAGTAAACAGAATTTACAGCGTAACTTTTTTGTAATTACAATACCTATTCAGTACCTCTGTGTAGGTATAATGTAACAATATGCAAAGTTTGGGGAATAAAGGAGTAATAATCTGTAAAATTGCTTGTGTGTGCGACGAAATCCGTGACTGCGGTGCTTAAGACGGGATCATGTGTGGAAAATAGGAGAAAACTAATCGAAGCGCATACGAGGGACAACTTTGAAACTGTCTGGAGTGTGTTCCTTTAAAACTGCAGCAGTGAATGTGGTGAGCGCGAACTGGAAACAGCTGGAATGGTGCATGGGACGAGTCTAGACGTGTTTGCGGCACTCATGACAGGAATATGTGTAGAAAATAAAAGAAAACTAATCGACACGAAGAAGGAGAGAGATTTTTGAAACTGACTGGTATACTTACATAGTTCTTTGCGGGTTGTAATCTAAAGCGTTACCGAACATTCCAAAAGCTGTCATTTTGGCAGACTTCCTTCAATATAAGCTGTTTTTAGACTAAAGACAAAGTTTTGAGATCTGAAACTTACAGGATGCTTTATAGTACAATGACCTCTTATATGTTAGTCTCAGCCTCAGATCGACGAAGTTATAATTTTCATATCCTGAGGCATCGTTGTTTAAATAGCAAATGCATTAGCGCTCATTTGTGCGCCCATGGGTGTGCCCATGGGTGTGCTGGTTTGAAAACGAGGTGTGTTCAGGCACATTGTTGGCATGTTGACATTTTGAGGCATCTGAAATAGACTGCGCCACTGACCAAATAAAACCTGGTCTAAAGTCAATGGCGCAGTATTTTTTTGTTATTTAAAGAGTGCTTTAGTAATATGCGCCTATAGGCGGGTCCACAACGCGCGTACACTCTGCTTATTACACACACAGGGACACGCAGCAGCACACAAACATGCCAAATATAAAAAATGAAAGGATTACAATGTAAAAGATTATTATTGTGTTGACTACATAAATATAAAAATGCCTACATGTCATAATGGATAGTCATTGCATGTATCAGAATTAGGCTACCTATTTGCTCTCGTACGAGCAGCTCCATTTCCTCTCTGGAGACACGTTCAGTCTTTACTCTTGCAAATTCCACCGGGTAAATAGCGAATCCGCCATGGTGCGAGCACAACTGGCTCTTAAAGGGAATGGGAGATGAGACTCAGATTGGTTTATTGCATGTTATGCCCAAAACACACCCATTACTCATTAAGAGAAAAGGGACAACCCTTTTAGACCATGCACCGGGTGCGCCAACCGTTTTTCCCACGTTAGACTAGCAAAAGTGGATTCGGACACGCCCTAAGTGCACCTGCTCCGTGCGCTTTAGACCATGCGCTTAAATCGTTAAAATAGGGCCCTTGGAGTCATCATTATGTACACTTGGAGTACAGTTATTGTGGTGACATTTCCACGCCCCTAAATATGATGCGGCACAAAACGAAGCATGATTGGTTGCTTTACCTGTCAGTCATATGGCCTCTTGGGCGGGTCTTGGCCATTTAAAGCGGCCAAGGTTCCCAGACTTTCTGCCATCAGTCTGAAGGTCTGGCTATGTGAGCCTACTTAGATGTCATAAGATCAAGAGAATTTTGGTTTCTCAGTTCATGACCCCTTTAAATTATAGATGAGAAAGTACTGTAGTGTTTGCCTTTCTGTTATTAAAAGTAGAAAAGCAAATGCTATAATAATGTTTCGTAGACCATTTACTTTCTTTTTGTTTAACAGTTTTGTCTAATAATTTATTAGACAGAACTGTTAAACATAGACAGTAAATTAATGAAGATGGAGAATAAGAGTTCCGACCGCTCAGGCACTGGTGTTCTCAGCACCATCAAAAAAATAAAAAAATAATAAATAAATCCTGCTTTCAACACATCGGCCAAATAGAAATGCCAATAATTAAAAATATCAAATACTGGCCAAAATGTTGACCACTATGGCACTAGCCCTCTGACAAGTTATTGTTCTTCTTTATTGTTTTAATTATGACACACACTTTTCTAGGCAAAAGGGGTCTAAATGATTTGATCAAAAATGTTTTCAACATCACTCCATTCACTGGCAGCTTAAATGTTAGTCTGTTTGTCACACAAAGATGTATAGCTTCGTAAGACTTGAAATGTAACACACAAGTCATGTGGACTACTGTTACGATACTTTTTATGGTGCTTTGGCATCCTTTTTGAAACTGTGAGCTAAAAACCCAGTTGTCATTTATTGCCATTGTATGATAAACAGAAACTAGTTCATTATTCAACATTTCTCCTTTTTTGATCACCAAAATAAAGAAAGTCTGAATTTAATAGATTTAAAGTGCCCACCATGGTTATGAAAAGTTCATGGGTTATGAAAGGTTCATATTTTGGTTTCGGGAGTCCCCAACAACAGGGGGACATGCAATGTCAAAAACACATTCATTGTCTTATAATATGCATTTATTTTTACCTTACTTGCTCAACGACTCCCAAACGATTCGCTCAAAGATTAATTTTTCCAAACCCCTCCTTTGCGTGATGCTAATCTGCGGTGATTGGTCCTATTCGTCAATTTCTTTTCCATTTCATAAAGCAGCGTTTGTAAGCGCAGTGCTGCTTTGTGTACAGCCGTTACCGGGGAAACAGCTATTTTTTTACCGCTCCAAAAGCGGCACCTAGTGGCAAATAATTAATTTGAATTTTCATTCAGACCAACGCGAAAATCAGCTGATGGTTTTACGCAGCAAACACGCAGAGCTGTAAATGTGAACCAGTATCCCACAGGGGAAGCCCCGCCACACATAGAGTGTAAAAGCCATTGCACACTGAGTCCGAAATTTTCTTCCGAAATTTTCACACGTTGAAAAATAAATACGGCCTCACGTTGTGTAAATCACGTTTACACACTGCCTCCAAAACTTTTGTCCATCATTAAAAAAAATCAGATAGGGTTCGATTTTCTGCGTTTTTCGCATCCGTAGCAAGCATTTTGAGAGGTGTTTTGACAATTGACCTATCGTTAAGCCCCGGCCCCCTTATTTACTGTTGCTCACTCGGACAAACAAATGGAGTTGCTTACTGTCTTACAATGACAGCTGTCAGTGAAAACCTTCTTCCGAGGTGTTTCTGATAAATTTGGGACACAGATGGACCTTCAAGTGGGACTTAAATATGCCATGGAGGGATATATAAAAGATATTAATATAAATATGTAAAAATACCGATCACAATGCAAACGGGAGAATTATGTTACGGTCGTCACGATCGCAATGACAGCATCCCGGATCAACAATGTTCATATACCGCAGAGTAAGATTAAATTAATTTACATTTAACCAGATTAATATGGAGAGGCACTCTAATATAGACCTTCATTTATGTGTTTTTGATTTTCACTGCACGGTACATGACGTGAGAACAGTTCGCTATTTAGGTTTGCACGTTAGCATGGACTCACTAACTTTAATGCTAATGTTAGCTAGGTTTAGCCAGAGGTACCTTGCTGAAGCACAAGATGACATTAACGTTCTGCTTGAGCAGATGAAAAGTGTAGCTTATTGAGAGTATGACAACCAGAAAATTTACGTTTTCATCTTCATTGTGATTGGGGTTGAATGCTTAGGGACATTTTGCTCTGTTTTGGTTGGATTTAGGAAATGGAATAAAATAAATTACATTGCATATCCTCTCAGGATAACTGGAATTAGTGTTACAAGTACGCTAGGCACATCGTTTTTCCATTTTTGTAGCATAAACACCACCAATCTTCAAGATGGTGCCGCACATGGCAGCCACGGTGCTTCGCTCTCCAGTTGTTTTAGTGTTTTTGTTAGTTTTTCCTGTTTTTTGTTTTTCAAACACGATCAGATTAACCAGGGATGAACTGCTGAACATTCGGCAGAACACACCACAAAATCTCATACCGGTTTTCGATTATTCGGATGTTTTGCTGAACGTTGTAGTTGGCGGAGCAGCGGCGCTGATCAAACGCTTCAGGACGCGCAGATGGGGGAAGAGAGCTGGCACGCTCGTGAAGCTCAGAAAGTGCGAATTTTGAACGCCATTGCCTAGCATCCATCTGGCAAATCTCTGCCCTCTACCCAACAAAACGGACAAACTTCTTCTGCTCTCCCGGACAAATAAGTATTTCTCACACTCTGCTGCTCTGTGTTTCATTGAAACCTGGCTGAATGACGCCATACCGGACAGCGCGCTACATCTGCCAAGCTTTCAGCTGTTCAGAGCGGACCGTGACGCAGAATCAACGGGGAAATCACGCGGCGGCGGGACATGTTTTTACATCAACGAAAGGTGGTGTACAGATGTTACAGCGTTAAAGAAGATGTGCTGTTCCGATCTAGAAGCGCTTTTCATTAACTGTAAGCCGTTCTATTCGCCGCGGGAGTTTCACTCGTTCATTCTCGTGAGTATTTACATTCCTCCGCAAGCGCACGTGAGCTCAGCTTTACAGAAACCCGCTGATCAGATCACAGAGAGAGAGCAACAACACCCGGACTCTGTTTTAATAATTCTCGGG
>NW_015666483.1:193235-197208 GCF_001515625.1 Sinocyclocheilus rhinocerous
GGGACAGAGTCTTGTACAATCAGGCCAGGAACACACTGAATAAGAAGATTAGAGTGGCTTAAAGGAGCTACACTAAAAAGTTGGAAGATCAGTTCACTTCCAATGACTCAGCTTCAGTGTGGAAAGGTCTGAAAGCCATCACAAACTACGATGTCACAAACTACAAGACACCATCCCCCAGCATTGAGGCGAATCAACAACTTGCTGAAGACCTGAATGAGTCTTAATAATTTTCTTTCCTTTTTCTCTTCTTTTAGGACAGTTCTGGAGAAAATGGTGCTGCTGGGAAATTTAAAAATGAAATAAATGAAGTTGTTTATTACTTTTGTCATTTAAATTATTTGTAAATGAAGCAAAGTCATTTCTGTGCATTTAGTTGAAACTTGTAAATAAAAGACAAGTAGTAGTTCTGGAAATTGTTCATTTTTGCAAAGCAAGTTATCATTTGTAAATGACAGAAATTATTCTATAAATTTTTTTTTTGCCTCTGAATAACATTTGCTAATGAAAATTAACAAGTTAGTTTGCCCATATAATCTTAAGGAAATTGTGTGTAAACTTATTTGGCTTGCTGTCCACTGATGAGGGGCTCGATGAAGCAGCTTCAACTCAAGCTCTGATATACCCCCCAAAAGTGCAGAATAAATTTGGGACAGCAAGTTGAGTTTAGCGAGATCAACATATTTGAGGATTTAAGTATATGGGATACCCAAATACTTGAAGAATAATGGTGATATCCCCAAAAAGGAGTGAAATTTAAGCTATACAAAATGATGGTGGTGAGAGAACCGCGGTTTGGAACTTTAATTAGGGAGCATCTTACCGCTGCACTGCTGCGGCAGTGACTTTTCTGAAATTACTCCTGCGGGAGTATCTCAGGACTGGAGGTTTGAGTGCGTAGCTGGAGTACACCCCGCTGCACATCCGTGCCATGGAGCCCTATGAAGTCAAAATACCAAGGGGCCCCTAGATGTCATGGATGGGGCAGGGTGCCCTCAGCCCTGAAGGGAAACGGGCCACGGACGTCCAAAGCGAACCCCCCCGCCGCAGAAAGAGGGAGCCCGCAGTGTATATATAAATGCAGAGCTACCATCCCTCTGATGCGAGGGTTTCGACCACGTAAGGACATGTGGGCCCGCTGCACCCGAGGGACAGATGAACCTTGGTACCTCCAGTCCGCTTGTTCGGATGGGAGGGCTCACGCTGCGATCTGAACAAGAGAGCCCGCATAGTTAATAACATGGAGGATCACACGGCGATTCGGAAAGGGGGAGCCCCCACTGCGCCCGAACAGAAAGCTCACACTGCGATTCGACCGGGAGAGCTCCCGCGCATTTGAAGGAGAGAGCTCCCTATAGGTATCAAAGGAGATCTCATTTGCAATCAGAATGTGAGAGCCCACACTGCGATTCGAACGGGAGAGCCTGGACAGCATCTGGATGGGGGAGCCCACACGGCGATTCGAATGGGAGAGCCCACTCCAGGAGTGGTAGCTTGCGCCAATTCAAAAAGGGGGAGCTCTCACTGCATCCAGATGAATAGGAGCCCTTTGGAACTATGTAAGCAGGAATGTGCGGAATAGTAGGGGGGAAGCGGGTCCAGACTCAGAAAGATGCTAGTGTTTGGTGAGCTTGTCTAATGTGATGAAGATCAGATCGAATGTATGTTTCGAAGGTATGAGACGTCCATCGACCCAGCATTTTAATTTGGTGTTCGGAAAGTCCCCTCTGTGCTGCTGTGGTGGCTGCCCCAATGCGGAACGAATGGGAAGAGAAATGTTTAGTTGGGATGCCGGATCTGCTGAGGATGGTTTTGAGGTTATTTTGGAACCAATGTCTGGAAGCAGGAAGGTTTTTATCGTCGATAAAAAGAGGGTCAATAGAAGAGGTAATTTGGGATTTCCTCTGATGAAGAAAAAGGGCTATGGACTGATATGGCTGGATGGGGGTTGGCAAATTGAAGATGAAGATTGAATGGCCGCGTTTCAGTTGGTCAGTTTTGCTTTGTTTGATGTTGAAACGTATGATGTCGTGGTTTATAATTTGAAGGTCGGAGAATGTAGGATGTATGGCTGGGTTGAAGTTTGAGTTGGTGGTGAGTTCTGAGACTCTGAGGAAGCCGAAGAAAGCCAAATTGAACATGGCATCCAAGGTTCTTGTTTTGTTAGGGGAAAATAAACCTGAACGGAGAGTAGTTAGGCAGATGCTGAGGAGATCGATGGTTAGGGGCTGTCTAGAGTCTGGACGGGGGGGATTGGTTTTTTGTAAACCTTTGAGGAGGAGAGAAATCTGAGGGTTTGAAATGTTGGGGCACTGTTGGCCGTAGATGAGTTTGAAAAAGAAATGGATGCCGCTGAGGTAGACTTTGATTGATCCTGGTTTAATTGAATTGGCAAGATTGAGGTAAGAGATGAAGGAGGATATTGAGAGGAGGGAAAACTCAGGAAAAACTATGTTGTGAGCTCTGTGGAAGATTTTGAAAGAACTCCACGCTGTCCAGTAGGTTTGGAGTGTTCTTGGAGAAACGGCTTGTAAAATGGTATTGGTGGATAGGGTATGGAGGTGTCTGAGGGGGTGATCTAGAGGAATAAGAGTTCTGAATAAGGAGGAACTGGAGTTGGGTTGGAGTCTGCATCCGGAGCCAATGTTCTGTTTCTGAAAAAGAAAATTAGATAAAGCGTCAGCGATTTCATTTTGATGACCAGGAATATGTTCAGCTTTAATGACAAATAGGTGACAGGTAGAGATCCAAATTAGACGTCTAAGAAAGGGCATGATTTTTGGAGCGCTAGAACGGCCTTTGTTGATACAGTGCACGGTGGCAGAATTACCACAGTGAAAAAGGATGTTTTTTGTTGACCATTCGGAGCCCCATAGATAGGCTGCTACTACTATTGGGTATAGCTCAAAAAGGGCAGTTGATTTGGCGGTTTGGCTTGTGTCAGTGAGCTCAGGTGGCCAGGTTGAGGCGAACCACCATCCTCCGTAGAAACCTCCAAAACCAGTGGAGGTGGCAGCGTCAGTGAATAAGGAGATGTCGCAAGGTCGGGACAGAAAATCATCGTAGAAGAAGGTTATGCCATTCCAACTCTTTCAGAAGGTGATCCATAATTTCAAGTCTGCTCGACATGGTTGGCTTAGAGAAATTATTTGTTTTAGATCAGAGGCTGAAGTAGCGAGAGCTAGCAGGTGGGAAATGAAAGGCCAGCCTTGGGGAATTATGCGCATGGCATAATTTAGGTGGCCTAGAAGCGAAAGTAAATCACGCTTCCTACAATGGTTAGTATCTAACAAGTTTGATGTGATTGTGACTATGCGATCGATTTTTTCTTTGGGGAGAGAGGCTTGGAGTTTGATGGAGTCAAGGAGGATACTGAAAAATTCCAAGGATGTAGAAGGGCCCTCGGTTTTTTCGGGAGAGAGGGGAACTCCTAGTTTTGAAAACACTGATTGGATGACGGTTAGGTGTTTGGCTGCAGGAGAATGACTTGGAGAAATGACGAGGAAATCGTCGAGGAGATGGATAAGGTATGGGATGGCATAATTGTTTTGTAAAATCCAGCAGAGCGCTTCAGAAAGCATATCAAAAATTTCTGGACTGCTTTTACAGCCAAAAGTAAGATGGACTGCGAAATAGAATTTTTCGTTCCAACGAATGCCAAACAGATGCCAGAAATCTGGGTGAATGGGCATGACTTTAAAAGCAGATGTAATGTCGACTTTTGCTAGCCAGGCTCCGAGACCGGCATTTTTTATGAGAGTGATTGCTTGGTCAATGTCATGATAATGTAGGGAGAATTCGTCTATTGGAATTAGACTATTAATACTCGGATGGGAATTTCCGTGAGGAGCAGAGAGATCAATGATAAGTCGCTTTTTGCCGGAAAATTTTCTGGTGGCTACTCCGATAGGACTTATGCGAAATAATTCAAAAGGTGGAGAATCGAAAGGGCCAATCATGAATCCAGAATCTA
>NW_015666483.1:197369-201836 GCF_001515625.1 Sinocyclocheilus rhinocerous
GCCAAACAGATGCCAGAAATCTGGGTGAATGGGCATGACTTTAAAAGCAGATGTTATGTCGACTTTTGCTAGCCAGGCTCCGAGACCGGCATTTTTTATGAGAGTGATTGCTTGGTCAAGGTCATGATAATGTAGGGAGAATTAGTCTATTGGAATTAGACTATTAATACTCGGATGGGAATTTCCGTGAGGAGCAGAGAGATCAATGATAAGTCGCTTTTTGCCAGAAAATTTTCTGGTGGCTACTCTGATAGGACTTATGCGAAATAATTCAAAAGGTGGAGAATCGAAAGGGCCAATCATGAATCCAGAATCTAAATTCACTAGCTAGAGAAGGAATGATAATAGGAGACGAAAGGTACTTTTGAAACTTTTTATTAAGGTTAGCAGACGAGCGGCGAACAGGGCAAATGGATCGTGCATGGGCTCCACCACAGAAATTGCAGACGTGGAGGAAGCGGCATCGTTGTCTGATGCAGCCTGAAGTATTAAAACTGTTACAGACTTGTCTGTCTGAGACTGAAGTGAAGATCTGGTCGCGATTGCTTCTTGAGCGAGGGGTCTATGAAGTGGATTTTGGAGCTTGAGACGTCACTGGATTGGTTGGAGGATCGGCGTTTCGTTAGGGGACATTCTGAGGTTGAATGAACAATGGACCTGCAGATGGCGCAAGAGAGGCTTCGAACTCCTAAGAAAACTCGGTTGTACAGTTCGAGGGCTAGGGCTCCCCAATAATCTGCACCTGATAAAATTAGGGAACGGAGGTGGGTTGAGACTGGAGGTGGTTCCATAGCGACTGCATTGGGAGGAGCTGGAAGAGGGACTGCTGTGGCGAGAGAATGAACTGGCAAGTGAATTGAGCCTGAAGAAGAAGATAGATGCTGGGCAGGGGGCCCAAGTACTGACTGGTGTCCGAGATGGCTAGGAGGGGCTGAAGCGTGAGGAGGGGGAGGGTTAGCAGGCAAAAGGGGGGAAGGGATCCTTTGCGGAAGCAACCTCATGCTAGGGACTGAGCCAGGGGGAATGTTAGGAGAAATTTGAGGCACAGAAGGGAAGAAAAGGGGATGAGAAGAAGTAGCGTTAAAGGATAGAGGAGGGGGGGGATCGCTAGCGAAGGCAGCCTCACGCTAGGATCCGCTCTCTGAGAAGGGGGTGAAAAAAAGGTTACCGTCTGTGAAGATGTTGCGCATGGGTTATCAAGGAAAGAATTGAAAGGAGGGAGAGAAGCAAAAGGAGGGACGGACGAGCAAGTGAGGTAGAGAAGCAAAAGGAGGTACGGAAGAGTAAGTTGGGATAAATAGGTCTTGCCTGGGGAGTGGAGTAACCTGCATATGAGAATTCGTGAGCGCTGAAGGAACTGCGGAACTGTTTTTTGCGGCTTCTGTTGTTGGCCGGGCAGAAAGGCCGGCGGACGAGGAAGTGTGAGCGGCTGTAGTTTTTTCCCCTCTGATCTTTGCCGCGGCCTCTGAATTAGCGCGCTGAAGATGATTGCTTTCAGAACGCCGAGTCGGGAGAGAAACAGAAATGGATGAGGACTGGGTCTTCTTTTTTGGAGAAGTTGAGGAGTTTGTTGGGATGCTGGAGCTGTTATTGGAGTTAATGAGTAGATCGTAGAGTTGAGCTTTTGATGATCTGCGGGAGAAATGAAGTCCGGAGTTTGAGAGGGCTTGACGTAGGCTGTTGACGGACCATTTTTGAATGGGTGGAATCGGAGGAATGGTGGCAGCGGAATGAAGAGATGGACGAGGCGCAGTTACCGCTGGTGATCTTGAAGGTGGAGGGGAGAGTAGTCTTCTGGAGCTTGGTTTGTATGAGCACGGGATCTTTCAACATGAGCGCTCAGAGGGAGTCTCTTTGTTTGGATCCGTGCGATCCAGTGATTTGCGAGTTGCAACTGTTGGTGTCTCGGGACAGGAGAAAAGTTCGTCATCTTAAGGAAAAAGCTGGATGTCCGGTGAGCCTGACATAATTCTGTACGACACAACCGGAAGATGCTGGAACAGCTGAGACTGGAGAGAGGTAAGCAGCTGCTTATATACTCTGGCTGTTGATTGAAAGATTAGATGGGCTCGCTCCTCCCTAACTTACGTTAAGGAACTTCATTAAATTGTTCTATACTAAAAGTACTTTTTACAACTAATTACAAAATAACTTCAATTCAACATAAAAAAAACAACATCAAAATTGAATTAACAATACATAAAACAGATTGGAAAAAGAAAAAAAAAACATGTTGATGTACGCTTTCATTCAGCTGAGCAGTGAGACCCTGGTGGAGCCTGGTACGGCCTCTGCCAGTGGGACATAATCTGGGATAGTCTCCAGAGTGTTTGAGTGCATATTTCCACTGTCCAGCACTGGGTCGTTCAGGTTTATCCTGCAGTACAGGGGTCTGGTCTGATGTAAGGAAATGAGGAAAGGACTAATTGTGTAGTGCTATGACAAAGTAATTGGTGGAAGAAATAGGAGTTAATTTAGTAAAGTATTTTCAGTAACTACTATTAGCGCATTGAGGAAAAAATATATGCATTTAAGACGTTCAGGTTTATCCTGCAGTATAGGGGTCTGGTCTGATTTAAGGAAATGAGGAAAGGACTAATGATGTAGAGCTACAAAGTAATTGCTGGAAGAAATATGAGTTACTTTAGTAAAGTACATTCAGTAACTACTATTTGTCACTACGAGACGTGGACTCAGTTTGCAGGTGCCAAAAGTCAATTTATTGAACAGTCTTGAAGTTCAAAAAAGAGAAAAAATAGACAAAAAACAATCCAGGCACAGGGCAGCCAGGAACAGGTCCAATAGTGCCTCCTGGACGACGAACTCCAATGGGAAAATCCACCCAAGCAAGACCGATACAAACTGACAGGGAGGCGGGGGTATTAGCGCATTGAGGAAAAAATGCATGCATTTAAAACCTTAAGTAAAAGTGTTATCCTTCATACTGTAATGTACTTAAGGTATGGAGAGTAAAAGTAACAATACCCTATGTATTCTCCAGAAAAAAACGTTATATATGATGGATTTGCATTAATATTACTGCTGCACTACAGTGTACTGTATGTTACATTTTACTTCTGAATATGTTCAAGGTTGTTACATTTAAAATACTTTATATAGGCCTACTGTTGGGCAGTTTAATGTACAACAGAGCATGATATTGTAAAGGACCATGTTTTTTGTATTGTAGCTGTCCTGTGAGAAAAAAAAACTCAGTACTTCTCATTTGTATGTGAATACTTAAGGAATGTATTTTGTTACACTCCACCACTTTGTTATTTTGCAGATGAAACGAACAAAATGTATTGCTAGAATATTAACAAACAGTTGCTACAACTGCAAACCATATCAAGGCTACTTCCGAAGCACTCGGACCAGTCTAGCCTACGGAGGACTCTTCTTGTTGCCTAGCAACTTTGTCAGGTGCCGTTGACGAGCGGCAATAACGTTTGTAAGTGGGCTTTTTATTTTCACTTGCATAAAACTAAACAGGGTTGAAAACCTGTTTAAGTATGTTTGTAACATATAAGCCAGGACAAGGAGGAGCGAGAATCCAAATGCAAGCACAGGGGTTTATTAAACACAAAAAACAAATAATCCAATCCACTTTAACCGTTGATTCTTCACAGCCTCGCCCTTTGGCAGTAAAAAAAAAAAAAGGATTTACCCTCACAGTGCAGAGCACAGCGTTTGAGGAAGGGGGAGGGGGAGGGGGGTCATGTTTTCCCGGGTCTGCACGTGCAAGACGTGGGCTGGCAATATGCTAATATTTCATGTTGAGGTCAACATGAAACGGCTTGGGATTAATTTTAAAAACGACTCGTTTCAATGATTCAGAGTCGACTTTATTTTTTTGAGAGACAATAACTTTATACATGGTGCACTTTCAGATTTAGAACTTTACAGGATGTTTTCATTCACTTAGAGCTGTGTTACACACTGCATTAAAGGTAATTTTCAAAAATCCATAATAGGGGCACTTTAAGGGTGTGTAAATTATAGAATTTTTTGTTATGGATTAACTATCTCTTTAACATGTTAGGCTGCCCTGAGCTTAGCTTAGACAAGCTAAGATGAGAGCAGCTATCATCGGATCATCAGGATGGAATGAGAGGTAGAGTTGAGTGTCATCAGCATAGCAGTGATATGAAAAGCCATGTTTCTGAATGACAGAACCTAGTGATGCCATGTTGACAGAGAAGAGAAGTGGTCCAAGAACTGAGCCCTGAGGGACCCCAGTAGTTAGATGTTGTGACTTGGACACCTCACCTCTCCAAGACACCTGATGGACCTATCTGAGAGGTAAGACTCAAACCACTGGAGTGCAGTTCCTGAGATGCCCTTTGCCATGAGGGTTGACAGGAGGATCTGGTGGTTAACCATGTCAAAAGCAGTGGAAAGATCCAGTAAGATGAGAACTGAAGATTTGGAAGCTGCTCTTGCCAGTCTTAGAGCTTCAACAACTGA
>NW_015666483.1:202174-203873 GCF_001515625.1 Sinocyclocheilus rhinocerous
TGTGCTAAAATATGCAATGTGTAAAATAATGTAAATCCTCATTAGGAAACAACACAAAAGAGGTACCCCAGTTGTAGGGAAAAAATTTATTAATGTAGAAAAATACATTTAAAAAAAATCGAAAATAAAGCTGTTAAAACTTTATTTGACTTTTTTTGGCTGCTACTATGGGCTCAGTGCTAAAAACCTTTTCTACAGATAACCAAATTACAAGCAATTTCAGGTTTTTGAGGTAGACCTAAAAGAAATTTTCAGGTACAGAAATGTAATAATCAAATGTAAAATAACACTGCATAGTCTTCACTGTATAGATTAAATATAGATTAATCCTTATAAAAGTTGTTCAGTCAAAATCAGTGAAAGATTTTTTTCTTTGACAGAAGTTTTCTGTTAGTCTGCTTTCACTTTAAGAACGAAAGCGCGGATCCAATATACTGATACACATGCGTTTTCTTTCTCAACGGTTTACGTTAAGACTAACCGACTGTGTTTATTAGGATATTCGCCAAGGTACACATGTTGATGTAATTTGGTCTGTATTTGTTCATTCATGCACAAAAAAGCGGAAGAGAGCTCAAGTATTAGCACGCTGTCGATGCGGCTGTCTTGTATGCGTGCGCTTTGGATGTGTGCGCGTCACTGCGTGCTGAAAACTTCTCACACGCGCTTGACAGTTCCGTCAACTATCCCGAGCTTCTTTTACGCTCGCCCTTCAGACAGTCTTATCGTCCCGACACATGAGTTTGAACGAGAATGCAAGCGTTGGCGGTAATTTAGTTGAGTGTCATCAGCATAGCAGTGATATGAATAGCCATGTTTCTGAATGACAGAACCTAATGATGCCATGCAGACAGAGAAGATAAGTGGTCCAAGAACTGAGCCCTGAGGCACCCCAGTAGTTAGATGTTGTGACTTGGACACCTCACCTCTCCAAGATATCTTGAAGGACCTATCTGAGAGATAAGACTCAGACCACTTGAGTGTGGTTCCTGAGATGCCCTTTGCCAATAGGGTTGACAGGGTCAATAGCAGCGGACAGATCCAGCAAGATAAGTATTGATGATTTGGAATCCACTCTTGCCAGTCTTAGGGCTTCAACAACTGAGAGCAAGGCAGTCTTGGTTAATTGTCCACTTCTGAAACCAGACTGGTTGCTGTTGGTGAGGTTGTTCTGTGTGAGAAAGGCAGAGACTTGGTTGAACACAGCTCATTCAAGTGTTTTTGCAATGAAAGGAAGAGGGGAAACCGGTCTGTAGTTCTCTAAAAGAGATGGGGACCCACTTTATATTAAGTGGCCTTAACAACTATGTACTTACATTTAAATTAATAATTTGGTACAATGCACTTATTGTGTACATACATGTTTTTACATTGCACTTATATTTTATGAACTAGTGTATGTTTGCTGGTAATATGTGCTTTCCAGATTGTGGGGTGGAAAATTGTGCACTGATGGTTTTAATTTTATTAATGAAGAACGTGGCAAAGTCGTCAGCTGTTAGAGTTGATGAAGAAGGGGGATGAGTACAAAGGACGGGGGAAAATGTTTTAAAGAGCATGCGGGTGTTAGACGAATTGTTAATTTTGTTATGATAGTATGTCCTTTTAGCAGTGGAGACATTAGCAGAGGAGGAAGAGAGGAGTGACTGATACACATTAAGGTCAGTAGTATTTTTTGATTTGCGCCACACCCTTTCAG
>NW_015666483.1:204819-205387 GCF_001515625.1 Sinocyclocheilus rhinocerous
GGAGGAAATGTTTTAAAGAGCATGCGAGAGTTAGATGAATTGTTAATTTTGTTATGATATAATGTCCTTTTAGCAGTGGAGACATTAGCAGAGAATGAAGAGAGGAGTGATCCATATACATTAAGGTCAGTAGTATTTTTTGATTTGCGCCACACCCTTTCAGCAGCGCTGAGCTTAGAACGATGTTCGCAGAGAACATCAGACAGCCAAGGGGCAGAAGGGGTGGTACGGCCTGGCCTGGAAGGCAAGGGGCAGACAGTGTCTAAACAAGATGTAAGAGTGGAGCAGAAAGTAGCAGTAGCACTGATAGCATCAAGAGATGCTAACTGTTTAGGGGGAGGAAGCGAAGATGAAACCATAGCAGATAGCCGGGAGAGTGAGCGTAGGTTACGGCGAAAGATGACATGTGGAGGGGTATGTGTAGTGTGAAGTGATCTGAGGTGTGCAGTGGAGGAACCAGTACATGATCAGTGGAGCAGTGTCGTGTGTAAATAAGGTCCAGTTGGTTGCCTGATTTGTGAGTAGCCGTAGTTAATACTCGCTTGAGATCAAAAGAGGCAAGCAGAGT
>NW_015666483.1:205410-213442 GCF_001515625.1 Sinocyclocheilus rhinocerous
TTCTTGAATGACTAGAAACAGATGTAATGAAATCTGCTTTGTTTACTGCAGACTGATAATTCCAGAGACCAATAGAAAAAGAAAGTAGTGTATTAGCAAACATAGGCAAAGTGCACAGGTTGTTAGGATCGCGCTGCCTATTGTGTGTGATGTGTGGTTTGCGAGTAGTAGTAATAGTAGGGATATGGAAACACATAGTAAGAGTTAGTCATAAAAACTGAAACAGAAGTGAAGAAAGGTGTAAAAAAAGAGGTTGAGTCAAAAGCGATACTTATGTCCCTTGTCTGTGTCCCTGCACTGTGGAGTCGCACGGTTGTCGATGGTCTTTACACTCTTCGGTCTTCACATGAGGGCTGCCACGGTGTACTATCCTTTTTTATACCCGTTCGACAAAACGGAAATTGAATTCAGCTGAACACACTTTAATGTTTATCACTGACAATGTATGCGATACAGTTCGAGACCAAACGTTACTTCAGCACGTCTCAACACTACCACGTTCAAGGCCCAGAAAGGTAGTAAGAACATTGTTAAAATAGTCCATGTGACATCAGTGGTTAAACCTTAATTTTATGAAGCTATGAGAATTTTATTTATTCATTTATTTTTTGCGCAAAGAAAACAAAAATAATGACTTTATTCAACAATTTCTGCTCTTCCATGTCAGTCTTCGATGCGCATTCACAAGAGTACCACGACACACATGCGTGCATTCCTCTCCTTACAAACAAAGTGCAGCGCATATGGGTTGTACGTCAGAATGCCGACTCCTGTGTCAGCAGCATCACACATGTGTCGTGGTACTCTCGTGAACGTGTCTACTGACACAGAAGAGAAGAAATTGTTGAATTAAGTTATTTTTGTTTTCTTTGCACACAAAAAAGTAAACAAAAGTATTCTCGTAGCTTCATAAAATTACTGTTGAACCACTGATGTCACATCGACTATTTTAATAATGTCCTTACTACCTTTCTGGGCCTTGAACATGATAGTTAAGTTGCTGTCTATGCAGGGTCAGAAAGCTCTCGGATTTCATCAAAATTAATTTGTGTTAAGATGAACAAAGGTCTTGTGGGTTTGGAACGACATGAGAGTGAGTAATTAATGACAGAATTCAAATTTTGGGGTGAACTATCCCTTTAATTCAGTCACTTGTCTGTTGTCTGGCCACTAGTTTCTCTGTAGCTTGGCAAGCACGCTATTTGAGCAAAATAAACAGAAATATCTGATCATCCTCCATAATGTGGTCACTATTTACATCTTAAACCATATGAAAACACTTTCGTTACCAAGGCAACTACTAACACGTTTGTGTTACAAACTCTGTTTTCGGCCCCACAGTGGAAAATTAAACCATATTCATGCCGACTGGCCCGGATCGGCACAGAATGGAATGGGAATCAACAAGAACTGTTCTGCCCCACAATAGAAAAGTGGCTTAAGATATTTGAAGATGTAAAGAAAATTGTCAAACTCTGCAATTGCAATTTACAGGATTGTCAACCTCAACATGAACAATAATTCTGCACAGTGTCCAAAAGGAAACAATTGTCATATGTAAACAGATGGTGTAAGCCATCTGATCATTTCCCTGAGGATTGTTTATTTGCACTGCATCTGGTCTGCCATTATGACAAACACCCCTGACACTCCATACACTTAATCTCACATAGCTGTCATTGTGAAACTCAAATGCTACAGTAGGCTGTTCGGCCTCCTCATTTTCATTTAGCTCCAAAACAATTAATTACTTTTGTCAGGGGACTAAAATCTGTTACATTTCCCTTTTGCTCCCACGCCTGACCTTTTCATGCCGCTGCTGAGTGGGATGTTTTTTTTTTGTTTTGTTTTTTTTTCTTTGGCAGCCATACTGCGAAAAAAAAACTCTGAATGAAAAAGCACTAAAACCAGCAATGCTGTGCCTGAGCTCTTTAGATGCAAATTGGACGAATTCATTCTGAATAAAGTCAACAAGCTTCTTGAAAGAACAATTGTTCTGTAAGCTTTTTCTATCTCTCAATCTGTCTTTTTCTCTTTCAGGCAAACTGAAAATGTGAAAATGGACAGAAGCTAATCAGGCTCTATTGAAAGTGCTGCATTTTGCTCTGCCTCTAAAACTAATACTAAGCAACTTCCTCTAGGGAATTGGGCACATTGTGTTTTTAACACAGATAAATAGCTGGAATGACAGAAAAATTAAGGTAACACTTTACAAATCTTGTTTATAAATGTAAGTAATAAATTGCATAATATAGGAAACTTTCCATAAAAAGGGGTAAAAGCTTGAAAAAATTATACCCACTTGTGAATTATCAAATAACCTCAAGTGCTATTTTGGCTGACATAGTTGCCTCTATTTCACCCTTTTCTGTCTGTCCAAATTGGGACAATGCTGTTTCATTCTCATTCTCAGCCTCTACCTGCTCAAGACCAATAAGGTTGAGCCAACCTCTTCCTGATTTAGGAGTTAAAAACACCCATTTAGCAATCACATCTGGATTAGAGGCTCTGTTCTTTAGTAGCACCTTAGAGACACTACTTGCTAATGAGATGAAAGACTAGAAGCAGGACCTCCAGAGCAACTATTGCCCTGAAGGGATTGCCATCTGTGCTCCATGGGCTCCACATCTCTCAATCAGACAGCCTGAGCAACTCCTTGTGGCACTGGTAAAGCTGGCATGGTTTTAACTCCTTGAAGCTTGTGCTGATGTCAGTGTTAAAATGTATTGTATCAGTAACATACTGAAACAGAACAAAGCAGTTCTGGCATTATGCCTTTTTAAAGAGGATTCCAAGCAAGCAAGTTATTTTCTTACATTAGTATATCAGATTTCATTCTGCTGTGTCCACTGCATTCATTACTTCCATAGTTTTTACCTTATTAAAACAGATCAGGGCTTTAGGAGAACCTATAACATATGAATCCTACTAAATAAGCTTCAAAAAGCTAATATCTGCTTACATAAATTAAATTAGTAATTAGTAATTTGTAGCGTCTGCGTAGAATCATGCATGATCTTTGGGGTTTTTATGGCTTACACAAATTTGTAAGTGCTATTAAAGGTTCAACCATTGTGTCTAGAGTGTTTATGGGTATGTTAGGCAGAACGTGAGCATTTTTAACTACTGCATTGATGACTCACTATAAAAAGAGCTTTATGAGATGATGTGTCTGCACTTCTTATCTAGCCCTGTAGGGGAGGGCTTTAGAGATAGTTTTGAATATGTGGCAGCTACAGACTCCGTGTTATTTTCAGTTTATGGATGGGGTTGAGGTGCCACAGTGGCAGCTCATGTTTGTCAGCAGGTTGAAAATGGTGCTGCATTCTATTAATCCAAGTACGCCATTGCTTAATGTGTCAGGTCTAGCAAATGATGTTTTTATCGTCGTGGGCCCTGGAAAAGCCTGCGGCTTTGGCACAGCATGTTGGATTTGTTCACTTTTTATTGTGTTGGAGTCATTCTTTCCTAGCTTACATTAGCTTTATTTTTACTGGGAGAACAGTACTATAAAGGAACAGGGGGACAAATGCAGGTAAAGTGCATTGGAAGACAACACATTCTCACTCCCAACTCTTCACATATTGACGCTTGGTCAGGACTATTTGGCGTCACTTTTTGACGCACAGGGTAACCCGTTAGCGTCATTTTTCGTCGTGCAGGGTCCTCCATTGCTTTAAATAAGAAATCCTTGGCATCAGTATGCCAACGCGAAAGGCACTGGGAATTTTATCGTCATGATTAAATTATATATTGAGTGACAACATTGCCATTATTGCATATATGTTGGGGTGTGATTTTTTAATGTAAACAGTCACAACAGTTTTATTTACATACTATTTACACATTTATGAGCATGTAATGAAACCCCTGCCCCTAAATCTACCATTTGTCATTAAAACACAAGATATAATAGGCAGATACAGATACAGTCATAATTTATTTAATAATAATAATAATAATAATAATAATAATATTCCAAGTCTTCTAAGGCAAAATTATTGATGTGTGAGAGGAATAGACACGATCGCCATCTCCAGCCGCCGTAAAGCTGAGATCCTGTGTGCAGTCTGTGCACAAATTCAAAAAATGCAGCCAGAAGAAGCCTTATGTCAGCCTTGGTTGTGAAATGTCATTGGCTCTTGTGTGTCTCGTGACCGATTGCGTCATGCTACAGAAGTATCTTTTTGAATGAGATGTGAGCACGTTAACGGAGCGGAATCATTTTCAGAGATTAAAACCTTATGTTTTACTCTCTTTGTCGCATAAAGATATTGTATGGCTTCAGAAGACTTTGAATGCAACAGGACTTGTTTGTAATGCTTTTATACAGCTGTTTTATGGTCAGTTTTTGCAGTAAATACCTGTGACTGTACCATTATTTGCTTCTACGTGCTTTAAATTGTTCAAAAGTAGGTAGGTTTAGGGTAGGGGTGGGGTTAGGTGCTCCAATGAAAGTATAAATTTATATAAAATAGTCTCAAGATGGCTGCAGCGTGAGTGAACTCAAGCTCAAGCCTGCTAATCGCTATTAAAGTAGCTGTGTAAGATCTCCTTTTGTGAATCGACATGTTTGTTTTTTAATAAGTTAGCAGATAATTGTTTGTTTACACCAGCAAGTTATTCCGCTCTTTGTCATAATGGATGAGCGGCATATTACGCTGCAAACTTTGTGGGACGCCATTCAACAGATCAAGACTGACATGCTGACTCACTTTGATGAAAAATCGGACTCCATTCATAGTACTTTGAGCTGAATTCAGAACTCTTTAAGCACTTTGGGAGATCAAGTTAACTTGTTAGAGCAGTGTGTTGGCGCTAATGAGGACAACGTTCAAGTGTGTGTTACTCGAATTCAACAACTGGAGAAAGATAACTCCTACCTGATCGACAATGTTGACGATTTGGAGAATCGAAGCCGGTGTTATAATCTTCGCTTTGCTGGAGTACAGGCAATGCTATCACCGGTTTTATGTCCCAGCTGATTCCACAACTTTTGGGACGAGATAACTTCTCCACTCCACTGATCATTGAATGGGCTCATCGCTCTCCGACAGCTCGCCAAAGTGGTAGAGCTAGTCCGAGGCCTGCTATGGTCAAGCTCCTTAACTTTCAGGACAAGGTGCAGATTCTTCGCATTGCAAGGGAAAGGAAACTGGAGTATAACGGGACGCGCATATATATCTACCCGGACTTCAGTGCTGATTTGATAAAGAGGCGCAGACGTTTTTGATCCTGTTAAACGTAAGCTTCGGGAACTTAATATGAAATACTTTCTTCGTTATCCTTGAACGTTATGTGTTGTTGTTGATGGTAAACAGCAACGTTTCAACTGTCATAAAGAAGCTGAAGCTGTTTTCATGCCATCTCAGATCTCCTCAGGATAATGACTGTTTGAATTGAGGCTGCTGCTTGATTTTAGAGGCCAAATGAAGTTAATTACTTTGCTGTAATCACAGTTGCATATTCATTTTATTATTGGTTGTTGATGGGGTATAGAAATAATATTATTTTGGAATGATGGATTTTCAAAGTTGTTAGTTTTTTTTCTTCTTCTTTTCCCCATTATAAAGCTACGCTTTATTGTTTATCTTAATAATGTAGCTTGAGTTGAGTTTGGGTTTTTTTGTTTTTTTGACGGTTCTGCATCTGGTTTGCTCATTGGAATACCCCGGGTTATGGGGTCTGGGGTAGCTGGGTCGCTCTTGAGCAGTGTTGTGGTATTTATTTTTTTTTATTTTTTTTTTGTATTTATGTGTGTTGTTTGTTTTGTTGTGATTAATCTATTTTGCAGTTTCTGCACCCTTGTAATGTTTTTTTTGGATTCAGTTGTTTTTTTATTTCATATCTGATCAGTGTCATTATTATTATGTTATATTTTCATGTTGGATGAGGTTACAGGGTTAAAAATAATTAATTTGAATATTAGAAGCCTTGTGTGCAAAATTTATTTACTTTGTGTGTGGATTGATTTGAATAAACCTGATATTGTCACACTCTCTGAAACATGGCTAAATAGCAGTGTTTCAGACAGTGAGATAAAATTATGTTCTTTATAGATATGATAGGTGCTCCAGGTGTAGCTATATATCTTTCTGGTCGCCGTGATTTTGCCAAGTAAGACATGTTTCCTGGATCAATATCTTTTGTTGATCCTGGATCAACATTACTGTCCAAAAATATAGACTAAACCCAATCCCTACCCCTAAACCTAACTCTACCCATAATTTATTTCTAAAATCAGTGTGAAATGATAGCTGATTAACAAGGGTGTAGAAGCATCTAACCCTGATCGTAAGCCTAAAACAGATATTTCCTGAAAAGTTATTCCTCAATTCTGATTGGTTAATTGGAATGTTGTTCCAGGATCAACAAGGATGTTGATCCAGGAACATGTTGTACTTGGTGAAATCACGGTCACCATATCTTTCTACTGGTCTTGTATCTGAGTTGATTATACCTTCAGTTGATCCTCTATATTGTGAATGTATTTTTGTTAAGGTAATTTTTCATTTAAATAAACGTATAACTATTGGAAGCATATACAGACCACCCTCTTCACCAGTGGAGTCATTTAATTGTCTGTTATCTACCATTATTTCCATTTTGGATAAAAATGAAATAATATTACTTGGTGATTTCAACAAGAATTGGTTAGATAAATCATCTGATAAAGAAAAAAATTAATTTAATAGTTTAAATCTTACCCAACTAATTACTGAGCCTACTAGAGTTACTGCTCGAACACAGTCCCTTCTTGATTGGATACTTGTTTCACATCCTAATAGATTTTTAAGGGCAGGAGTAATGTCTGACTGCTTTAGCGATCACTATTATATTTTGTGTATGGAAAATTAAATTACCTAAATCCCCTTCAAGATTAATTAAAATCATACAATATAAAAAATGTAATTTAAATTTATTTATTAATGATTTGATTTATATTAATTGGGATAGATATCATTTAATTCCTAATGTACAAGATGCTTGGGATTTTTTTAATTGTTTTTTTTATACAGAATTAATTAATATTGTTGACAAGCACGCTCCTTGGAAAACTATACGGGTTAGGGATAATCATCTCCCTTGGATTAATTCTGATCTTCTTAGTCTTTTTAGGCAAAGGGATAAAGCATGGTCAGTATTTCGTCAGACAAGAAGTAATGCTGATTGGGAAGTATATAGGCAGTTGAGAAATTTGAATAAGACAAAAGTATGAAATGCAAAATCTACTTATTATAAAGAATGTCTTTCTCAGTATTGTAAGAACTCTAAATATTTTTGGAATGAAATTAAAAACTTATTCAGTGCTTCAGATAAACATTCAATTAATCAAATTAGAGTTAACAATACAATATTACATGATTCTTCATCTATTGCTCAATCATTTAATCAGCATTTTTCATCTGTTTGTTCTACTTTAGTATCTGACTCTTATTTGAATACTGGTACTATATATGATACTTTATCATGTAGTAGTTATTTTCAATTTAGGAAGATTTCACTTATCGAAGTTCAGAATGCTATTAATGAATTAAGTGGGACTAGTGGTGTTTGGATTGGATGGTATTGAAAATAATTTCCTTAAATTATCTTCTAATATTCTTATGTACCCACTTGCTGAGTTATTTAATTTGTCTTTGTCCACATGTGAGTTCCCTGCTATTTGGAAATGTTCACGTATTACTCCATTGTACAAGGGAGGTGATGTACTTGAACTCAATAATTACAGACCTATATCTATCATATGTTCTATATCTAAAGTTTTTGAAAAATTAATATATAAACAACTTTCAGATTATTTACGTATTGATAATATTTTATCACCATATCAATCTGGCTACAGGTCCAATCATTCTACAACTACTGCATTACTTAAAGGGGTGGTTCATTGCGATTTCACTTTTTTAATGTTAGTTAGTGTCTAATGTTGCTGTTTGAGCAAACAATATCTGCAAAGTTACAAAGCTGAAAGGTCAATGCAAACGGAGATATCGTCTTTTAAAATTCTGGCAGTTTAATGCCTACAAAA
>NW_015666483.1:214535-216197 GCF_001515625.1 Sinocyclocheilus rhinocerous
GGTTTAGCCAATCACAACACACTGGGCTAGCTAACCAATCAGAGCACATCACCTATTTCTGAGGGAGGGGCTTCATAAAAGAAGGAAATGATCAGCCCGTTTCTCAGAGAAGGGACAGAGAGGTGTGGAATAAAGGTAAATTATGTGAAAAATAATGCGTTTTTTTAAAAACAAAGCATTAACACATGTTAAACTGCACCCCATAAACACAATCAAGCTTAGAAAAAACCCAGTGAACCACCCCTTTAATTTACTAATGATGTGTTCTCAGCTGTTCATGGTAGTAAACTCACAGGTGCTATTTTTCTTGATTTATCCAAAGCTTTTTATTTAGTTGACCAATATTTACTTTTAGATAAACTTCATGCTATTGGTCTTTCTGAAAATGCAATTAGGTGGTTTAATTCATACTTGCATAATAGAAAACAGTGTGTAGTATTAAATGGGAATAAATCAGATTTTTTTGGTTCAACAAAGAGGTGTGCCCCAAGGTTCAATATTAGGATCACTTCTTTTTTCGATTTATGATAATGATTTACCGTTAATTTCAAATAATTGTAAAGTTCAACTTTATGCTGATGACACCATCATATATGTATCTAATTCTGATATTTTACAAATTCAGTTATCTCTTCAGTATGATTTTAATATTTTACAATATTGGCTTATATTATGTCTTATATTATTATTTTTGGTTCTAGACAGAAATTCAAATCTAAAATTTCTTCTTGTGTTATATCATGTAAAGACAGTACTACTTTGCATAAAGTTGATACTATTAAATACCTTGGAGTATGGCATGATTCTGAATTATACTTCCAATCTTTGATTATTGTGATGTTGTTTATAAAACTGCATCAAAATTATATCTTGCTCCACTTAACACAGTATATAATAGACTCTGCAGATTTGTTTTGGGATGTTCCTTTTATACTCACCATTGCATAATGTATAATGCATTCCAATGGCCATCTTTGCACACAAGACAACATATTCATTGGCTTCAATTTATTTTCAAATCTATTTATTTTAAATAACCTAGTTATTTACAACAATATTTTGTACCATTTTCTTCAAACTATCAGGTTAGGCATTCTGTTCAGACCTATTTTTTGTTCCTCGAGTAAAAAAAAAAAGAACTTTTATGTTTAAAGGGGTGGTACAATGCTGTTTCATGCATTCAGAGTTGTTTACACTGTTAAAGAGTTGGATTCTCATACTAAGCATGGACAAAGTTTCAAAAAACAATTTGGACGTATGACGGAGTATTTCTGTCAGGACCCTTATCTTCAAAGATGATTGACAATTAGCATACAGTTTGGATTGCGACATGTCAAACAACCAATCACAGTTCGTTTCATTCAGCGGCATGTTTCGGGGCGTGGAAATGTTGTCTCAATAACATACTGGTGTGTAAAACTCTTGGACTAGTAAGAAAGATTCTGTGCCGCAAACTTAAATATTTTACATACTTTGAGAATCCAGCGTTTAGTTGATCCTGATAAGCGCTCGTCGTCACAGGGCTTTGGCGTCACGGCATTTTTGTTTCCAGCGAAACGTTAAAGAACTTGACACACACTTCTCCCGGAAATCCTGTATAATTCAACCAATCCGATGACGACTTCGAAACTCCTGAAGTGTTTCCACTTTTGTGTGCCGTAT
>NW_015666483.1:216247-221712 GCF_001515625.1 Sinocyclocheilus rhinocerous
GCTGAAGAGTCGCGAGCACTTACACTTACTAACAATCACAGACATTTGATGCAGTTCCCCTTCAGGAACTCGAGCTGCGTAAAGATTCGCTTTGGGAACGCCCCTGCGTGACCGCGTTCTGAAGCACGTGTAAAATCCGGAGCATGCACGGTCAGCTCTCGAGGGGGCTGATTGTCATGACTGCGAGCTGCTCTCGCTGCGCACGCTCCGCTCTCTTTGATGAGAGCGACCAGGCTCGCGATCCCGCTGGCAGAGGTCCCGCTGTTGCCGAGGCACAGCGTAGACTGTTGTCATGGGGATTGCAAGTGGATTTAGCGGAGGGATCCGAGACGGGCTCGTCCTTTTCTCGGTCCTCACCCGCTAGATCCGCGGCTCTCTCTCCGGGGGCCGGTACAGCGCACTAAGGTGCCCTCATGGGACCTGGCTGTGGTTCTGGAGGGCTTATGTAATGCCCCCTTTGAACCCATAGAAGAAGTTTCAGTCAAGTTGCTCACGCTCAAGACTATCTTTCTCCTCGCTATTTCCTCACTTAAAAGGATCGGGGATCTTCAGGCACTTTCTATTTCGTGCCTGGAATTTGGTTAGGGCATTCCTTTACCCGAGGGCCGGGTATGTCCCGAAGGTACCCACTTCTTCACCAGGCCCCATAGTACTTCAGGCATTCTGTCCTCCCCCGTTCCAGGAAGTAGGCCAAGAAAGGCTTAATCTGCTCTGTCCAGTTTGAGCACTGGACGCTTACGCACACAGAGCTGCCCCGTGGCGTAAGCCAGATCAGCTGTTTGTTTGTTTTGGTCCGCCAAAGAAAGGATCTCCGTGAAACATCTGTGTATTTGACAAATGTTGCATTTAATTAACTTCATCTGTGAATGTATGCAAACACTGCGAGAGCGTCATTACCAGGAGCAGAAAGTGTCTGACTTGACGTCTCCGCTTTAATTCTGCCCCGACTGCAAGCGGCTACTCTCTCCAGCCGGAGGCAGTTACTTGCTTGTACTCGAGCAAGTAAATGTGGCGCTGCCAAAGACTTCCGCAACCATGAAAGAAACGCGTTAAGCGGCGCGCTCTTGCTCTCGCTTGCAGCTGATGCAAGCTTGACTAACGTGACCTGCCAGAACTAATGCTACGCTAGATTTCTGTGCCAAAAATCGTACTTCCGGGTTCGTACAAGTTTTGGAGAGCTTTTTTTCGATGGTGGCTCTTCATGACGTAGACGAGGGTGGAACTCCTTATATGGGCATTTCTCCCAGATGACTGTGTGTGTTATGCCTCCTTTAAAGCCCCAATTGACTGGAATAATTTACCTGCTGATATGACATTGTTTTCATATTTTGCTTTGGTTTGTACATGTTATTATTGAAAATGTTACTGCTTTTTATATATATTTTCTTATTTTATATTGTAATTGGATTCATTGATCAGTGTATTTTGTATTAGGTTTTGTTGTGTATTTGCTGCTAGTTATTTCAATTTTGTGGTGCCTTTTTTATTGTGTTTAGTCTTGTTTATGGATGTATTGTTAATTTGTGTTTTGTTTTGTTTTATGTTATGTTGTGATTGTGATACGTTGTATTTTGGGACCCCCTCGAAAACGAGATGTTACATCTCAAGAGGTTAATCCTAATAAATACATTCAAATTCAAAATTATTTCTATTTTTTACAAATGCATGCAAACAAATAAATTAAGACAAACAACTGAAAACAATGGAGGACCCTGCACATCGAAAAGTGAAGCTAAAAGGATACACCTGTGCATTGAAAAATTATGCTAAAGGGGTACCTTGAGTGTCAAAAAGTGATGCCAGTGGGTCCTGACCAAGCATCAATATGTGATGAGTTGGGAGTGACAACATGTTGCGGAAGAAGCTGTTGATTTAGATTCTGCTTTTTTTTTATTTATATGATTACATACATATTAGGGACAGTGTTCAAATCTGATTAAATCTGACATCTCATATTTTTCAACTATTTTTATTAAAATAATTAACTCGTCATTCATTCAAGGAATCAGCGCTACACTGCTATCATCTGTTTTTGATTAACTTATGAAGCACCAGTTCATAAGTAATTTTTTTGGAAATTGAACTACACTGGTCACATTGTGCGTTTCTGATTCAATAAAAATAATTGTCTCATAATAGTAATTCATTCATGAGTTAGACACTGGTCTTTGTATGTATTTTTTATTTTATATATGTTTTATTTCTTTTTATTCACTGAAAAGAATCAGCTCATAACAGTGATTTGTTCATGGATGAAAAAAAAAAAACCTTAAGAGTAATTTGTTCACTGATGCAGTTTTTTTAATTTTTTTATTGACTAATGTGGTTTTGAATCATGTGTTTTCATGCAGCCACTGAAAATAATCACAGGTCATAATTATGCAAATCAAGGTTGTGGTTATTCAGAAAATATTTTTTGATGCTAGCAATGTCAGATCCTGATTGTTCTTTTACATCTGGTCTTTTCAATTAATCATTTCATAAAACCATCTAAATGAATTAACTACATATCATGAAGAAACATGCATGTGACATGATCCTTGGATTTACTAAAAGAGGTAGGTCTGACTGAACACTTGAAACTACAAACTTTCTTCCTCTACTCAGAGCTCAAACTACTGGGCAGGCCTCCGGGGAAAGAACAGGAACATCATCAAATCATCACTTGGTCATTTAGAGACTCTCTACACCAGCTTTTGAACTGACAGTTATTGTTTTCCCCCAAAGAGTTCAGTTAATTCTGGTGTGAGTAATTCTGGTCATGAACGCAGGCCAAGAAGAGCTGCAATGTGTATGTGTAAATGTCTGAGTTCTCTAGAGCTCACTGATTCATGTTCACAATTGACCCATGCCTCACACAAAACCCATGTGGCAGGCTGTTGGTAACATGACACACATTTCCATAATAGCTTCAGAGGGTGTCAACGAGGCAGAGCTTGAATGAGAGCAAGCAGCAGAAGCTAACAGTTGTATTATTGATATAAACAGAGCTGCCAGAATCAGAGAATCTACAAATAAATTTCCAGAATCTTGTAACCATGGTTGTAACCAACAAAAGTAAAGACACAAAAGCTTTTCTCTGTGTTTATGTATGTTAGTGTTATTTTTTCCCCTCATCAGAGTCTTCATGTACTTTTGTGGGATGCATGGAACAATTCTGCTTAAAAACCCCAGGTCTGAAAATCCAACATAGTCATATACTAGCTGTGGGTATTATTAAGTAAAGTGTGTTTTCAGCATAAATACACACACACAAACAAACACATAGGCCTACATATTGTCCATACATACATCAGAATTATTAGACCCCTTGGTAAATATGAGGGGGAAAAAACTTTAATACAAGTAATACAATTGAAAATGGAGCAAAATTGCACTACGAAATAAATGTTTTTAAAATAAATGCACTCACTGCTCGTGATCGATTAACTTTTCTATGTATAATAAGAATCAATTTAGATTTAATTTACACAGTGAAGGTTATGCAGTTTTAATTTTACACTTGATTATTCTGTTTCTGTAGTACTATTCCTTACTAAGTAAAAATAAACATGTACTGTACATGAAAAACTTTATTAAACATTTTTATTTAGTTTGTATCTATGTTCTATTGTGTATCACTGTCCTATTGTCTGTAATTTGATTAACTGATCTTATTTTCACTAACGAAAATAAAACCAAATAGACATTCTGATATGTGTAGTGTAGTGTAGATTGTACACACACACACTCTGTCACGGTTGCTACTGTGAGGAACGAAGGAGCGCGGAGACGACTGAGAATATAACAAATAACAGTCTTTATTTAATCCACAAGGAAGGAAACACGGGGGAGCCAGGAGAGACACACGTAGCACGAGGAAAAGACGTTTAAAGGTGGGGTAAGCAATTTTTCAAAAACACTTTAGAAAACTGATTCGGGCCGACTAGCAAAACAAACTTGTAGCCAATCAGCAGTAAGTGGGGTGTGTACTCATGATGTGGAGGAGAGAGCGTTCAGTGCTCACATTAGCGAGCCGAGCGACAGAAAGATAGAGATGGTGGATAAAAAACAAAAGAGGAAAACGTCTGCGGAACAAAAGAAGACTTAAGGAGCAGGCTGCTGTTAGCTGAGGTCTTGGAAGGGAATTGGCCAGCGGGCTTGACAAGGGAACGTCTGGCAGGCTTGACAAGGGAACGGCTGGCGGGCCTGAAATTGGAACGGCCGGCGGCCTTGACTGAGGAACGGCTGGCGGGCTTGTCTGCTGAGCGGCCGGGCTTGACTTCGGAGTGGCCGGTGGGCTTGAGAGTGCAGTGGGTTTGACTGCTGAGCGGCCGGCGGGCTTGACGACGGAGCGGTTCTGGATTGGGGCCGGACGCTCTCCAGACACCAGAGGATCCCCTCCCTCCAGCTCAGTCCAGTGGTGTCTGGGAGGTCTCGCGGCGGTTTCCATGATCGCGGGGGGGGGGACGAAAAACAAAACACTTTCAAAACATGGGAAAAAAAAATGAGGAGAAGGGGCGCCGCTTACTGTTCCTTTAGGTCCTGTCTTCTGTCACGGTTGCAAATGTGAGGAACGAAGGATCGCGGTGACGATGGAGAATAGAACAATTAACAGTCTTTATTTATTCCACAAAGAAGGAAACACAGGAGAGCCAGGAGACACACACGTAGCACGAGGAAAAGACGTTTAAGACAGGACGAAGGACTCAGGAAAACACAGGGCTTACATAACAAGGAACTAATTGGGACACACCTGAAATCAATGAACAATCAAAACACGGGAGAAACTGGGTCATGGAAGGCATATGGGGAGAAAAACACAAGACACAGGACTGACACACATGTGTGTGTATATACATACATACACACACACACATTGTTATATATATATTGTTATCGTGAAATAAAATGTATCATATTGTCAAATAAGATTTTGATCATATTGCCAAAATTTATATATATATATATATATATTTACATATTTAAATATTTGTTTAAGGATATCACTGATACTAATACTGCTACTTATGCCTCTATATAAATTGATTTTTTTTCTTCTCATTTTCTGAGGTTGAATTTAGTATAGCCATTCAACATTAATATATAGCCCGTTAGCATCGCCAGCGTGGTTGCCGCTAATCTCGCTTACATTGCTAATATTCTATTCACACACATTGCCATTGTTTTACTCACTGTTACTTGCTTTAATGGCGGATGTGTGTCTACCTTTGAGTGCAGGTGAGGACACGTTAGAGCTGCATTTGGTGCAGCCTGGTGCACCCAGGACGCGATCTTCCCAGACTCCATCGTCCGGCACACCCACTGTTTTCCTGGTGCTCGTGGTCTCTATGTTTCTGCGCAGATACCCACGATCCTGAAGGGCGATGAGAGCCCTGGAGCGGTCGTGCTTCACGCCGGGGTTAACGACACCAAGCTGCGGCAGATGGAGACACTGAAGAGGGACTTCAGGAGCCTGATCGAGA
>NW_015666483.1:221819-224912 GCF_001515625.1 Sinocyclocheilus rhinocerous
TTTACAGATCTCCTTGCTACGTTTCTGGACTTGGGAACATTTCAGTTGTATTGCTGTCTTACCAGGTCAAGAAAATATGATCATATTACCCCAATTAGTGTCTCTGCACTGGCTACCTATTAAGTTCCGTATCAGTTACAAAATATTATTATTTACCTATAAGGCCCTTAATGGGTTAGCTCCTGTGTACCTAACTAGTCTTCTACCACGCTACAATCCATCACGCTCCCTAAGGTCACAAAACTCTGGACTGCCCGAACCCGGAGGAGACGTCGCCATCCACCAGGCGGCGGAGGAGTGTCGGGCCGTCCACCGAGGGCTATCCAGTGCCGCTGCCAGGCATCGCGGAAGAGTTTACCCAGCTGGTGGAGTTACAGACCTATTGAGAGTAGGCACATAATTTTAAATTTGAATTTTTCTATCATTTTTAGTTTTATTATTCATTTTATTTATTATTCCACTATGAGATTGTGAGGGCTGAATTAGTAATTTAGCTTTTATCAGTCTTCAGAATATTCTTGAAGATTTGTATACAAACAATTTGTAGAATTGCTGTAAGTTGTGTAAGAATATGCTGTAAGTTGATCATGTCGTTTTCAGTGCTGTTAGTACAGTGATAGAAAAGTGTCTATCCAAACATACATACAAAAAATATATATAAGTGTAAACTTTAACAAATGAACACTGTGGATATACGACGGTTTGACCATGAAGGCTGAGATCTCTGCATTTATGGATCGCAGAGACTTGTCAAAATATTATAAAATCACCTCTGGGAGGTAAAACATTCCTCATCAGTCCTGAAATGGACATTAGATTTGAAATGAAGACATTAAGACTTATGAATGGTACTACATTAATCAAATTAATATAATAATGTTAATTACATTGCGTGAAAAGAAAAGGACATGCAATGTCAATTTCTAATACATTCTCATGTGATGTCAACATTGATATGCACCATCCTTTGGCATCTAAGGACACTAAATATTTAATTCTGTTCCAGCCCTGACACTACGGCCTACACTAAGCTGCCACCCAGCAATTTGAGGTGACATAAATCAGGGAAGCATCCAGCTGCTCATCTGCATCGACACTCTGTACAGACCAGGGGCCGTATGTATAAAGCCGCTCAAAGTAAAAGTTTAGTCTTAAGTGTTTCAAAATTCTAAGAATGACGTAATTTTACTCTTATTCCTAGACTTAAGAATAAGAGTGATTCATAAAGGTTCCTAAGTGTTAAAAGAGGTCTCAGCTCCTAAATTATTTAAGAGAGCTGGAGAGGTCTCCTAACCTAGTTAGGAGTAATAAGATGGCAGAAAAGAGGAGACGACAAACACTTTCCAGCGAAAATCACAGGCCCCTTGACAACCCAATGTCCTTCACACCAACTTACTCCAGAGTAACACTCCCTTCGCAGGAAAGCTCAGAATCTCAACAAAAATCAAGTATCATGAGTTGAAGCATCACCCCACATTTTGCATAAACACAACATTTCATCTGCATAAATTACACTGCAAACTCATTTTAGTCACAGTTAGGGATTAGGCCCCAGGCCTATACTGTAAAATATTTTATCAAGTAACCTAAGTATGTGCTTCCTGTGGTAACATCTAAATTAAAGGTTTTAATTCAAATCAAATTTATGTTTGACTAAACCAATCAAACTGTGTCCTGGGGCCCGTTTCAATAAGGAGGTTCAACCAACTCTGAGTTAAAACTTGAACTCTTGAGTTGACTTACTCTGAGATGGGAAACTGAGTTTTCGGTTTCAGAACAGCTGAATTGAGTTAGTTCAATTGACTTTGAGTAGGTTGACTGAGTTTAGCGCGTGCACCACGACTATGAAAAGCCATGATCAATGGACCTCCGATATTATGATTCACCATGGCAACAGCTCCCACCAAAAAGACGTCTGCATACTTCAGAGTCAATACAAGTTTAATTATTATCACTGTTATAATATCACAGGTGAAAACTGGAAGAACGGTAGATTATTGAACTAATATGCTATTCATTTTCATGGTATCCCACGGGCAAAATAAATAAATAAATAATAATAATAATATAAGTGCATTTTTCTTATTTTACAAATGATATGCCAATAGGGTAAGAAAAATACGGCAGCAGCTATTTACACTAAGTGGAATTAGCTACTTTCTTAGCGATAGATCTTATTTACAATAGGCTAAGTGAAAATAGCTCTAGATGCTATTTACACTTAGTGAAAATAGTGATATATTCTATTTACCATGTAAAAGCAGCAGTTCTTTGAAATAAGTGTAAATAATAATTAGATGCTATTTATACTTCATACTGGCGGATACATACTATTTGCACCTCAGTACTGTTGTACATTAACAGGATGCAATAATAACAGACTGTAAATGATTATATTTATTAAAATTATAAATAATTTTATCATTATTAAACAGTCGTTAAGCACTTTACTTCCACTTTTAGAAATTTTCTTCATTTTTATTTAAAATAAATTATAATGTGATATGTGATGGGAAAAGTGAGAAGAGCGAGCTCGGCACAAGCCAGACTCAAACCAGGTCACTCACGTCACAAACTAGTTCTCCGCGCCCATCGCGTTACTGCCTACACCACTTAAGCCATAGTTATTGCATGTCGTATTTAACCTTGTGTGACATTGGAGGGCGGAGCTACTGTAAATCTGCACTTAGTAATAGACACTCCGAATAATCTTGTTTTTCATTTGCATTAAGACTATTTGTATTACCACACTGGCAGATAATTTTTCTTAAGTAACATGCACTTAATTTAGATCCCCCCAGGAAATAAGACTAAATATCTTATATCATTTTCTTATATAGAAAATCCATTTTGATTTAAGAATTTTTAGATATTTGTACTTGAAATAAGAAAAAAATACTTAGTAAGAATAGCATTTTTGCAGCGTGCATGAATGAATGAAGTATTTAAACATCGCTTGCGCTTTAAAATGGGGGAGGAGACCGAAAGAAACTCTGGGTTTACCGAAGAAAACCTGCTCCTGACCAGGTTAGGTTCACAGAGTAAGTTACCACGGTAACTGACTCTGAGTATAAGTTACCTCTCTTTCAGAAA
>NW_015666483.1:225035-244209 GCF_001515625.1 Sinocyclocheilus rhinocerous
TAGAAAATGCATCATGATTTAAGAATTTTTAGATATTTGTACTTGAAATAAGAAAAAAATACTTAGTAAGAATAGCATTTTTGCAGCGTGCATGAATGAATGAAGTATTTAAACATCGCTTGCGCTTTAAAAAGGGGGAGGAGACCGAAAGAAACTCTGGGTTTACCGAAGAAAACCTGCTCCTGACCAGGGGCCCGTTTCAATAAGGAGGTTCAACCAACTCTGAGTTGAAACTCAAACTCTGAGTTGACTTACCCTGAGATGGGAAACTCTTGTTCGTGTTAGTTCAGTTGACTCTGAGTAGGTTGACTCATGACTTTACAAACATTTGACATATTAAATATCATTCAGTGTCTATTTCAATGCGCAGCATTTTTGTTGCTTTTGTATTTGAAGAAAATAAAGATGACCAAATAAATTGTAAATAATTTGTGTTTACTTAACAGCTGTGGTGGTGGTTACGGCATATATCTCATACTACCTCTCCATCTGGCATCCTTCCATTCCATACAGTAGGCTAATCTGATTCATTTTCAGAAGGTGCGATAATGGGAATATGCGTGTCATCAATGCAGCTGTAAGGAATTTAACTCATTAATTCTTGATAAGGGAATTAATCATTAATTTTATTTCTAGCTCAGGTTTGAAAGGACTCGGATCTGAAAATTCAAGTCCACCTGTTTAGAACTGATTTCAAATTTGTTATTTTACACCTTATCAGCTACTCGTCCTGCGAGACGTTAATGTCAGTGTATATTATAAATGCAACATGAATTTTATTGGCTATTCTAGATTACATCAAAACTAAGCTAAAACACTCATACACACACACACACATATACAGCATGTACAGCTCAGAATGAAAGTTGACGGAGTTCTGAGGAAGCCCAAAGTTTTAGCAAGATATTCGCTACAGTTCTCTTACTGGCATCCTGAGAAAATCACAAGCAGAGATTTGGCTTATGTTTACTGCTTAAAATTTAGATCGACACCAGTTCAGCAGAGATAAGATTTTGCTCGTTTACTTGCGTTTTGCTTTGGGTGACAGCTGAAAAGCTGAGTCTTAAAACGATTTCTACAATATTGACCTACAAGTCCAGTGAAACTACTCTTTGACGGATTTGTTCCCAGGAAAAAATTATCAGAAAGAGCGTGAGAGCGATGTACACTTTCCTTATCAGTCTGCATACAGCGGCTTTACTAATGTGCTCTGCGTCCTCTTCTACGGGATCCTGTATAAGAGGAGATGCCATTTTTGTCACTTTGACCGTGTCTACATGATGAACATATGCGTAATGAATGAATATATGCACTGCAAAAAATGCTTTCCTAACTTAGAATTTTTGTCTTCTTGTTTCCAATCTAAATATTCTTAAATCAATATGCATTTTCTACATAAAAAAGACATAAGGTATTTAGTCTTCTTTCCATTGGGGAAAAATTATTTAAGTGCATTTTTCTTATTTTGCTAATTATCTGCCAGTGGGGTAAGAAATTACAAATATGCTTGTTTCCGTTTGCATTAAGATTATTTTTCTTGCCCTATGGTGGACATTTTTACATGTTTTATGTAAAATGCAGTTAAAATGCACTTAAATTCACTTGTTTCCCCCTGGAAACAAGGCTAAATACCTTATATAATTTCTCATCTATAGAAATTGCATCTTAACGTAAGGTTTACCGAAGAAAAACTGCTCCCGACCAGGTTAGGTTCATAGTGTAAGTTACCACGGTTACCATTACTACAGCAATAAATGGAGACTGTCTGCGTGTCTAGAGATTTAATGCATGGAGAAAATGGCAATAACAACAACAAAATAATAAAGATAAGGGTTCTTGCTTTTGGATTATTATTATAATATAAGCTCTGTGACCAACAAAAAGTTTCTTGTTTCTTACATGTTTTGTTCATCATGATAATCTTCACAAATGAACATGTTTATGAATTGTGAAGCCTAAATACAATTACCAGAAGTAAAAAGGGAAATGTAGGCTACAAATGTACTACACCACGGTCGCTTGACGTCAACGTCACCCTCACTAAGCTTCTGACAACTCTGTCAGTCTTTGTTACTTACTTTGAGTGTGTGTCAGAAGAGCAGGGAAGTTTGGGGGCATAATATCAGAGACCACTGTGGCCTGTCAGGCCTGTCAATCAACCTGTCACAGTTAACATCCTCAAATACACACACTCCACATTTCAGGTAATTTATTTTCATACATTCCAAATACAAAAAGAGCATTATATATTCACAACAATCTTTTGCAAAATTTCTTTTTTTTTCTTTTTTCTAAATGTGTCTTATTAGCAAACATGAACAGACAGCAACATATTTCCTCACAGTTCCTCTGCAGAGATTGCATCCCCCTGTACCAATCCTCTAAGGATGTAGATTCTACAAAGTACTAAATCACCATACAAATGTTACATGAAAGCTTCAAGAGTATGTTTATAGAGGGTGTTGCATCAATGGGTGGGTTTTGGGTCCTGTGACATTTCATAAGGTATTTAGTCTTCTTTCCATTGGGGAAAAATTATTTAAGTGCATTTTTCTTATTTTGCTAATTATCTGCCAGTGGGGTAAGAAATTACAAATATGCTTGTTTCCGTTTGCATTAAGATTATTTTTCTTGCCCTATGGTGGACATTTTTACATGTTTTATGTAAAATGCAGTTAAAATGCACTTAAATTCACTTGTTTCCCCCTGGAAACAAGGCTAAATACCTTATATAATTTCTCATCTATAGAAATTGCATCTTAACGTAAGGTTTACCGAAGAAAAACTGCTCCCGACCAGGTTAGGTTCATAGTGTAAGTTACCACGGTTACCATTACTACAGCAATAAATGGAGACTGTCTGCGTGTCTAGAGATTTAATGCATGGAGAAAATGGCAATAACAACAACAAAATAATAAAGATAAGGGTTCTTGCTTTTGGATTATTATTATAATATAAGCTCTGTGACCAACAAAAAGTTTCTTGTTTCTTACATGTTTTGTTCATCATGATAATCTTCACAAATGAACATGTTTATGAATTGTGAAGCCTAAATACAATTACCAGAAGTAAAAAGGGAAATGTAGGCTACAAATGTACTACACCACGGTCGCTTGACGTCAACGTCACCCTCACTAAGCTTCTGACAACTCTGTCAGTCTTTGTTACTTACTTTGAGTGTGTGTCAGAAGAGCAGGGAAGTTTGGGGGCATAATATCAGAGACCACTGTGGCCTGTCAGGCCTGTCAATCAACCTGTCACAGTTAACATCCTCAAATACACACACTCCACATTTCAGGTAATTTATTTTCATACATTCCAAATACAAAAAGAGCATTATATATTCACAACAATCTTTTGCAAAATTTCTTTTTTTTTCTTTTTTCTAAATGTGTCTTATTAGCAAACATGAACAGACAGCAACATATTTCCTCACAGTTCCTCTGCAGAGATTGCATCCCCCTGTACCAATCCTCTAAGGATGTAGATTCTACAAAGTACTAAATCACCATACAAATGTTACATGAAAGCTTCAAGAGTATGTTTATAGAGGGTGTTGCATCAATGGGTGGGTTTTGGGTCCTGTGACATTTCTGCCCCATGGCCCCTCATTTGATCCGGCACTGCTGTACATCCAATTAATCAAGACCCAAAGCACAGTAGGTAAAAGCTAAAAAGATCAGTAAACAATTGGACTGAGTGAAGGCAGCTGGTCTAAAAAAACTGAAGCTATGTGTGAAAACCTGAACAGATCGACCACTGAGAGGCAAATGAAAGCAGTAGTTTGCCTGGCTGAAGCTCAGAGAATGCACAGAGAGAATTGGCAGATCACTACGATGGAGACATGTTATTTTTGCTCACTTCTAAGTCGGTCAAAGAATCGATGCCCAGCAGGTGGTAATGAAGGCCAGAGTAAAAGACTGCACTTACTATAGTGAAGTTCATAACTTTGAGGATCCAGATGGTGAGAGCAAGGTTGACCACTATGAGGATCATGAGGAGTAGGACAAAGAAGTAAAGGCAACGTTTCCGCCAACCATAGATCCCCACTTTATACACTTGTGGTTTTTCAGTATTCTGGACATTGTTTCTTTGAGGGCACTGTTCCTGGGTCATCTGCAAGAAAACACAAATAAAATGTTAATTACGTTAATTGAAGATTCTGTCAGAGGCCTTAAAACTTGATTTAGATATCAATGACTCTTGTTGGTCCTAATATAATATTTATTTAAAAAAATACATTAAGAATGCAATTATTGTACATACTGTACAACGACATACACTTTTTTTTTTCTTTTTTCTTTTTTTTTTGACCAATAAAGTAATGTAATCCACCAAAATGAGGAAATATGCTGAAATAAACAGGAAATTGGATGACAAGTCAAGAAAAACAAGTTAAAGTATTGGTTGTACAATGTTATGTGGTGCAAATCCCCAAAACATTATGGTATTTATAAATTCATAATTTTATTATATTTGTTAAAGGATATGATGCTTTTTAAAGATCATTATTTTGTGTATTTGGTGTAACATTATCTTGGAAAAACAACATACATTTAGTAAAACAACAAAAACAGATATCTTTTGAAAGTAAATATTGGGATGTGTACTCTCACATATTCAGTGTGTTAGTAAAATATGTTCTTGTTTTACTTTTTACAAATTGGCACGTTAAAATAGCGCTTCAAAGGGAATCACAGCATGTCAAGCTTATTGTTATTAAAATAGGCCCTGATTTCAATTGAATTTGGGCATTGGGATTTTGATCATCTGCAATATGTTTGAGCACCCTTGCCCTTTTTAGCATCCTCTCTGTCTTATTGTAAATATGAATAGATGTAAATGTGTAATATATATATATATTATTATTATTATTATTATTATTATTATTATTATTATTCCAGGAGGCCACTGCTGTACCTACATTTCATCTCTAGAGAAAAGCTGCCAATTTCACATGTTTCAACATCTTACATGAGGTATTCACATATTATGTTTAAAATTTAAGAACAATAACTTCAAAATGCATTTTTACATGTTCTAACAAAGGTTACTTTCATACTCACAGTGTTAGGGGGTGGGTTTGTCTCCTCCAGAATTAAGGATAAACACCTCTTAACAAAATTTGGATAATATCAAAATATGCACATTAAAAAATTACATGTCTCTCTGCTGTTCTGATGTTTAGTGTATCGGCGCAGGAATGGGGTATCTGAGCCTCCATTTACCAAGACAAAGATTTATTGTAAAGTTGTGGATTGACTAATAGGATTCAATGAAGAAAAACAACATAATTCATTTGCTAATACTCTTCTGCAGGGGAAAGGCAAATTGTTGTGCATTTCTGTATCCAGCAGGAGGAAGACTCCTCACAGTTGACTTTGCTCCAAAAAAAAAGAAAAAAAAAACTATATGGACAAAAGTATTGGGAAACCCCCTTCTCATTAACAGGTTTGACTACTTTAGTAATAAAATCTGATGAGTTTTTGGCTCAAGGTCTGCATTTAAATTCACACTAGAGGTGTTCAGCTGGGACTGGGACTTTGCCTTCTGCAGACCAGTCAAGTTCTTCCACACTGACTGAATCAATCATTTATTTTTGAACCTTGATTTATACACTTAGACATTGTCATGTTAGAATAGAAAAAGGTCCTGTCCAAACTGTTGCTATAAAATTAGAAGCACACAATTCCCTAGAATATCATTATATGCTTAAACATTAAGATTTGTACTCATGAAAATGACTATGTCACGAGTTTGGTCCATGGACTTCCATTCACTCACCACCAGAGGTCACCCATCACCACTATGACTCTTTTCATGAACTGCAACACCTCCCCCCAGACTGCATTTCCCAGATCCCATTGTATTTTACTGATTACGGACTCACCTGCAGCCAATCACACACACACTTTAACAATCAGTCTCAAACCACCATTTAACGGCGAGTATTGTTAGTGTTTGTCACTATGTTAATGATAGATACATTACGGAGCCAGTTACTAGTCCTAGTTCTCGAGTCAAGTCTTGTCTAGTCTTGTTCACTGCCTGCTTTCACCCGCGTCTTGATCCTAGCCTGTTTACCTTGTCTTGTCTGATCTCTGTCTGTTCTGGAGTCATTGCCTGCCTTGGATTACCCTTTGTATTGCCTTCTCGGACTTTGTTTGCACCTTGCCTAGACTATTGCCTGTTTGTGGATTACCCGTTTGCCTCGCCCTCTGGATTATTTTTGCCATCGATTGACCCATGCCTGTCTTATGGATTACTCTTTCGTCTTGCCCTGCCTATATCTGTTTGCTGGTGTTGACCACTGCCTGTTTTGACCTTGTCTTTTAATAAAGCTTTGCATATGGATCCGCACGCCTCTCATCTCAGTCGCTCTGTAACAGAATACTCGGACACACAAGGATCCAGTAGCTTTTCAAATGGACATTGACCAGGTATGGACACTGCAAGACTGTTATTAGCCCTCGAGCAGGGTATGCGTTCGCTCGAGGACTATATCCAAGAGTATTTAGATCTCGCATATTTCTCTGATCTGCCGGACTGTGTACTGATAGACTTTTTCTGCGAGGGCGTTAATCAGCCGTTAAGGACTAAAATTGTTTGTGAGGGACCGCGTTCATCCCTTAGTCAGTTTATAGATTATTCTCTGTTTTGTGTTGGCTCTTTATTTGCTCTGGGTTTTGCAGAGGAAGAACGAGACATCACTTCCATGCCGGGAATTCGGCGGCTGCGAAGTACCGCAAGCTCTGGGACATTCGAGTACACTGATCGCTACTCCAGTGATTAGACTCGCTCATGAAATGGCGGCCGCACCAGAGCGCACTCACATAATGGCGGCGACAGCGAGGCCTGTTCGCAAGATGGCGGTGACAACAAGGCTCTGTCAAGTCACAGCTGCCAGTCCTGAGTCAAGTCAAGTCACGGCCGATCTTCCTTTGTCAAGTCAAGTCACAGCCGATTTTTCTGAGTCAGGTCAAGTTACAGCCGATCTTCCTGAGTCAAGTCAAGTCACAGCTGATTTTCCTGAGTCAAGACAAGTTACAGCTGATCTTCTTGAGTCAAGTCAAGTCACAGCTGATCGTCCAGAGTCTCGTCACATCACCGCTGATCTCCAGAGTCAAGTTACGTCACCGCTGATCGTCCAGAATCTCGTCACGTTACAGCTGATCATCCAGAGTCTTGTCACGTCACCGCTGATCGTCCAGAGTCTTGTCACATCACAGCTGATCGTCCAGAGTCTCGTCACGTCACCGATGATCGTCCAGAGTCAAGTCATGTCACAGCTGATCACCCAGAGTCTCATTATGCCACCGTTGATTGTCCAGAGTCTCTTCACATCACTGCTGATCGCCCGGAGTCAAGTCACGTCATCGATGATCTTCCAGAGTCTTGTCACGACCTGTCTGTTGCACCCAAATCTTCGAGGTCAGTTCTTCAGTATCCCAGACTGGCATCCAGCGTGGAGGATCCACCGCTGGTGTAAGCCCGTGTAGCTAGTATCCCTAAACCAGCGCTCTCAAACCCTTCTGTCCCAGAAGTAATCCCCATATCTGCAGCATTTCCTATATGGGGTTGCTTTATGGTGTGTTTGTGCTACATACACTACCACTGAAACTCCAGAGTCAGCGACACCCGTGGAAGGATCTCTGCTGAGGCTGCAGAATGGCGGTGCCCACTGCAGATCCTCCAGAGGTGGCGGCTGAGTCTGCAGAACCTCCAGAAATGGCAGTGCCTGCTCCAGATCCTCCAGAGGTGGCGGCTGAGGCTGCAGAACCTCCAGAAATGGCAGTGCCTGCTCCAGATCCTCCAGAGGTGGTGGCATATGCTGCAGAACCTTCTGCAGAAGGATTGCCCTTTGCATTCCCTTCTCGGACTTTGTTTGCACCTCGCCTGGACTATTGCCTGTTTGTGGATTACCCATTTGCCTTGCCCTCTGGATTATGTTTGCCGTCGATTGACCCACGCCTGTTTTATGGATTACTCTTTCGTCTTGCCCTGCCTATATCTGTTTGCTGGTGTTGACCACTGCCTGTTTTGACCTTGTCTTTTAATAAAGCTTTGCATATGGATCCGCATGCCTCTCGTCTCAGTCGCTCCGTAACAGACTATAGTATTAGAAGGGGGTGTCCCAATACTTTTGTCCGTATGGTGTAAATGTAAAACTACTGTATTTTAACAGAAATTATTTGGCTTATGAATCAGTGACATACAGTATAAAAGTGATCACGATAAATCTTTTTTTAATAGAAAAAAATGCAGCATTTAATATAATTTTTTTTTACATTTAAAATACAAGTTCCAAGAAATGTATTCTTTATATTTACAGTATGTTGGTTTCACAAGGTTTGAAAAAGTTGTATTCCATTTTCAAGAAAAAAATCAATTTAATTATTCTAAAAATGTCATATGTTATAACTATCAAATGATACTATACAGCATATTCCTTCCACATTGAGAGTACAGATCTTAATAAGATTCATGATTTTACAAATATTTTTGTTTTATTTTTTATGAATTATTTTACAATTTTACAAATATCATGAATTTTCATGAATTAAGTTTTCAAAGCTAAATTTATCTTGTCAAAAAGGTCAAATTATCTGAAATTATTACTGACATTGAGACAGTTATGAGACGTGGTCTGCTCTATGATACTTGTTTTTGCATCTTGAGTTGCATCTTATTAATATTAAGAAGTCAGTTCTGTCAATTTTGTTTATGCCAAACTACTTAAATATTTTTTTTCATGCATTGATTATAATTTTTTTTATTTATATCAGCACAGTTTTATCATCCTGACATTTTTATATAATATTACATTTTAAATATAATTTTAATTGAAAACTAAATACATGCTTATAGTTGAAGGGGTGAATTACAATCTTTGTATGAATTAACCAATAATAATAACAACAACAATAATAATAATAATAATAATAATAATAATAGATCAAACAGCAGAAACTCTCATTTAGTTTTTTTCAGTTCATCTTAACCTTCATGCTGAATGTTCAGTCTTAACTATTTTCTAAATTACATCAATACATTTCATTCTAACAATTTCTTAATTATCTGGAAGCTCAGTTTTATTTATGCAAAGTGTAGTTGAAAACAACAGCCAGGTTTCTCTCAACTGCAATTAAATACACCCTAAAAGAAGACTAAAAATCAAATGTCTTTCTAAAAATCTGACTAAAAATCAAATGTCATTCCTGGGCTCATAGAACTGTAATTGAGTTGCATGAAGGACAGGTCAGGTGAAAAGAAAGCACCACTCTACAGTACACTGCTGGTTCCTCGGGGAGAGGCTGAGATGGCAAGTTACTCATCTGTGAACTGAAGTGTTAGCGTCCTGCCCTTATCGGCGGCAAACACTACAGATGTTAGTCTGTATGGTAACAGGGACTGGTAACAAAATAAAGGAACATTACGTAAAGCTAAAGTTTAAGAACTATTGATATAAAAAAGGAGCAAATACAACACAATGGCATAATGAATATGCAAATTAGCATATAATGTCATCTAGACTAGCAACATTTAGCAACTTCTCAAGCAGACTTTAGCTATTTTCCATTGAAAATAGTTGGCAACTCTGCAACCACCCAACTACACACACTTTCAAAAGGACTTTTTTTTTTTTTTTTTATGTCTATAAAATGTAACTTTTAAATTGTTATTGGTTTCCGGTAACACTTTATTTCGATAGTCCACTTTAGACATTTTACTAACAGTAAGTAACTTTGCAACTACATGTCAACTAGCAGTCATTAGAGTATTAGTAGACTGTCTGCTTAATATCTTCTAACACTTTATTTTGATGGGTCAACAATATACAACATACTGACTATCAGACACTTTGCAAGTATATGTCGAATTATTCTACTAACCCTAAACCTACCCTAACAGTCTACTCTGAGAGTTAGTAGACATGTAGTTGCAAATTAATTAGAATTTGTTGACATGTAGTTGACACGCCGTTACAAAGTTACTTATAGTTAGTAGAATGTCTAAAGTGGACTATCGAAATAAAGTGTAACCTCGTTTCCTACTGATCATGTATTTTTCACTTTTTAGTTTAACAGAACATGTAAATGTGACCAGCCCTGTTCAGTTAAGGATACTTCTCTTCTCCACTAAGTAAGCAACAGAGATGTTGAATTTCTGATCCATATTGTTAGTTATTATTATTATTATTATTATTATTATTACTTGGGTTTATGCATAATCATAACCAGTCACAAGAAGAAAAAAAAATAGAACTTTATATCACTTGTTCCCTTTAACACTGGCCTTTATTAACATAGAAATTGTTTAAACATAAATGGAAAAGACCATGCAAGTCTATAACTCTGTTGTGTATTTCAGATGCTGTCACATTCTACAATCCTATCATCTGCAAACTGCAACTCAGCACACATAATGGACTTACAGGCATTATAATGGACTGTAAAGATTTTTCAATGGATTTGGTCTTCATTAAATATATTTTGAGTTTCTATTTTGTTTTACCTCTATATGTATTTATGTTCAGTGCCATTTGTCATTTATTAATTTACTCAGTTAATAATTTATGTCACATTTAAATAAAAAAATGATTGATTGATTGATTGTACTTATAATGTATAAGTTAAACTTACTTAATTGAGAAAACTTTAATCATTGACAAGTAACGTGCATTAAAAATAAATAAATACAAAATGGGTAAATTTTGAATTCATGCAATTTTTAAATGTGCTGAGACCACAAAGCACAGATCTGCGGGGCACAGCTTGAATTCTACACTAACAGTTGTTTTCAAGGCTCAATGTAGAGTGTGGAGGCTCAGGATTTAAGACTAAATCCTGCTTTTATAACAAATGTCATATGTACCCTTTGTTCTTTTTGTGAATCTGGCAGGTTGCAGTGCTTGAAATTTTAGAAAGGATGATGCTTTACTGTTGGCTCTAAAAAAGAGGATTGTCAGAAAGCTGCAGAATATGAAACACCTGCTTGTAGTTTAGCCTACCTCCCTGGTGCCTACACTTATTGGCAGCTCACTGGAAGAGCTGCAGGCCCATGCTGTCACCTTCAAGAGCTGTGCTCTTATACACTCACCCATTCCGTTTTTCTACATTGCTTATAGCTAAAAGCTAATACATTAACCATTTAGTTTGTTCTTTTAAACATTCCTCCAGCACAAAGTGTATTTGTTTGTTTGTACATTTAGCATTACACAGATTTTGTCATAGAGACTTCTGAGGCCACTTGTTTCCTCTGGGCAGTCATCTGTACAGTATTGTGATTGTGCCTAAGCACCTTCACAGTTTTACATTGACTGCAAGACTTTGTTTCCTCCAAAATATCATAACCAAGAAGTACAAGAAGCCTATGGGGATAAATGTGGTAATCCAAATATACAGATAAACTAACCAAATATTTTGTAGACTCACACTACCGTTTAAAAGATTTGGGTTGGTAAGAGGTTTTAATGTTTTTGAAAGTATCCTTTGCTAAATGCAGCCAAGGTTGCATTTGTTCTGCCAAAAATACAGTGTAAAAAAAAAAAAAAAAAGGAAAAATCCATTCCATTATAATTTAAAATATATCAAAAAATCCATTCCATTATAATTTAAAATATATCATTATTTGAAAGTTAAATATATAAAATGTAATTTCTGTAAATGGCAAAGTAAGTGGCAACATTTTCAGCAGCCATTATTCGAGTCTTTAATGTCACATGATCCTTTAGAAATCATTCTGTTGAGAACGGTTGTGCTGCTTAATATTTTTGTTTAAACCATAATAATTTTTTTTTAAGGATTCTTGGATGAATATAATTTAGCAGCATTTATTTGAAACATATTTTGTGAAGTTTTTACAGTCACTTCTGATCAGTTTAATGCATATCTGCTGAATAGATTGTATTAAAAATAAATAAATAAATAAAAATCTACACCCGTAAACTGAAGTGAAAAGGTTTCACAGCTCGAATGCTTTACTACAGATATACATATTATTTTACATTAACACATCATAAATATATCACAAAAATAGTTGTTTTGTTTGAAATGTCTTGACCTTATCTGAAGTGTTACTAAAACTACCATCTAATGAAGAACCAATCGAAGCAATTTAATTAATGTTTTAGGTATAAGTGTTTAAGTGATAAAGATGTTCAGTTAAAGGGGTCATATGATGCGATTTAAACTTTTCCTTTCTCTTTGGAGTGTTACAAGCTCTTGGTGCATAAAGAAGATCTGTAAAGTAAATCACGCCTACCTAAAACGGCTCATTCTAACACGCCCCCACATGTCAACGTCACGATGTGGGAAGATTTGCATAACACCACCCAAATGTTCACGCAAAGAAAGAAGGCGTAACTTTTATTGTTGCTGTTGTATTGTTGTTGCCGCCGCCACCATGTCGTGAAGACTACTTTGTTTGGCCTTCCAAAAGAGGATGATATCCACTTCGTCATGCCTAGAGCTGATCCGTGCTGGTCGCTGAGGAAATACATCAACTTCGCGCTGTGGATCGCCGGATCGGCTTTCACCTTTAACCTTAAACCGCATAAACACGTTTCATTACACCAAATACACAAAATAATGTTCTTTTTAGCTACATCATATGACCCCTTTAAACACATTGATGTTATCTTGTCAATTGACTATGCAACATAAATATGTTGGTATTTAGTATTTCCTATAATTAAAATTATGTTTAAATATTTGGCAAACATTTGGATATTGTTTCATACCCTTTCCACAGTTTAACTGCTCTTTACTCTTCATTTTCACAACCTTACTTCAGACCCACATGTTGTATAATGAACCCATGACTGTGGGGGTTCGGAAGATGTGGTTGTTATTTTAATGATTCACAGGTAGGCAAGGCAAACGTCTCATCAATGTTTTTGCAAACTCATGCAAACTGCATCTTTTAGTGTTTTAATTTTATCAGACAATTGAATTTGTTGACAATTTGAGCACTTTAGCAAAGCATTCAATGTAAATATGGCTCATTAGCCAGACTGTGTTTGTTAAGGTAAACTGGTACTTTATCTAATGTTGCTGCACTCCACAGGTAATATCAGTTCCCTTTCAGTCGGTCACTCTGAGTCACGTCGGTGACCGACAAATTGGGATTTCGCTTTGAGAGACCAATCTACTTTGAATGTAAACTAAACGAGCCAATGCACATTGGCATGAGATAATTGCATCCAGCTGCTGCTCATCACAGCACGAGCATAAGTAGGCAGCAGGTGCAATGGATATTCAGTTCTTCGCTTTGGAGTTGAGCGGTTCTATTGTTCTGCTCTGCCTTTCGGCTGAAGGAGTATTCTGACGAGTGCTCTGGGGAAGAGGCTTCTTCAACGCTGGTATTGGTGTGACAGCACTGCAGCGGTGGTTCCCCTGTGCACTTCAGCTCTTCTGAAAGAGCTAATTTCCCTAAAAGAGCAAGACACGGGTGTGATGTTGTCTTTTTTTTTTTACCTGTTAACCTGCACCCCCCATTTTGGGACTCACAGCTGAAAATGACCTACCTAACGTAAAATGATAACCGTTCCTGACAACAGTGTGCTACACACAATTTTGGTGTTTTTGGAAAGAAGACCCCTTCGGCTTTACTATCCATCATCCAGAGTTGATAATGCTCAAAAAGATAAAATTATAGACACTGAAGTGCCTTGAGAAAAATTATACCACACTGAATGTTTTTTTTATTTATTTCATATACAAATACATGAAATCAGTCCTGGAGCAATCCAGAAAAGTAATGGGTTGAAAGTCACATGTCTCATGTGTTTATATTTCAAATTTGAAGAAGATACCATGAAAAATTAGATTCCTGCAACCATTTTTCTGAGACTATTTCTAGTCCCCCCCTCCCCGTTTGAGGAAAAATAGCCACCAAATGTATTGAAGGGTTCTACAAAATATTTTAGTCATTATACATACCACTGCATAGTTTTTCAATTATAAAATAATAGACAGAATCTTAGATATCGTATAAGTGATTTATTTGAGCACTAGAAAAATACAATAAGAATAATTTTTGAGTAATAAAAAGAAAAAAGAATTAGCTTTGTATGTCAAGTACATACTGTGATTAGCAGACATACAGCATTCACACTGATTGCTGGTCATACAGTCAGTAATCACACGCTGATGTGCGGTCATACAGATGGTAATCATACAGATGCAGCCACATTCCCCACAAAACACGCACACATACACAAAAAATGTTTAATAGGAAAAAAAAAGAATTATTTGTGTAAAAAGCCGATCGCTACGCCCCCATCAGATGACAGGTGCGTCACAGTGTGCGTCATGAGCCGTCACAAGAGAGCGCCAGAATTCAAATAAACAAGATTCCGCGTATCTTTGACTTTTTTTTAGTGGTCTCATTCTGTTTGTGACACTGTATGCTACAAAACCATGTTGCTTTTTACTACCAAGACGTAGTTTTTTTGAGCGTAAGTTATTCCATAACGGATACAAACAATAACTGTCCCCGAAGAAATGAGACGTTCACACGCTGATGTGCGGTCATACAGATGGTAATCATACAGATGCAGCCACATTCCCCACAAAACACGCACACATACACAAAAAATGTTTAATAGGAAAAAAAAAGAATTATTTGTGTAAAAAGCCGATCGCTACGCCCCCATCAGATGACAAGTGCATCACAGCGTGCGTCACGAGCCGTCACGAGAGAGCGCCAGAATTCAAATAAACAAGATTCCGTGTATCTTTGACTTTTTTTTTAGTGGATGGTCTCATTCTGTTTGTAACACTGTATGCTACAAAACCATGTTGCTTTTTACTATCAAGATGCAGTTTTTGAGCGCAAGTTATTCCATAACAGATACAAACAATAACTCTCCCAGAAGAAATGAGACGTAAACAAAGGAATAACCATCCATATTACAACATTATTGTTTCGTTGGACTAAAAGTGCTCTATGGGATGTTGTTCAGTGGACCCTTACCTTTCTAACTAAACCGGGATTTACAGCAGTTGATGCGTTTGTGACTGGTTATTACGACAAATCTGATGTGTACTGCTAACACAAATATAGCAAATACATTCCTTATAAGCTTTCCATTGAAAAACAGCGATCTATCGTCGATGCTTGAGGCTTAGACCTTGATATACAGTTTGTCTAGATTAATTTTGTCCCATTTCATTGAATTTATTCTTAAACATTGACACGTGCAAACAAAGAGTGTTCAGTGCGCCGGCGTCCAGGTAGGGGTTAACAGGTTAAAGATGTTATTCCACCTGTGTGTTTCTGGATGCGGTCATTACCTGGCGCCAGATGACAGTCACGATCGCTGCATTATGTGTTTGGGCCTTGAACACGCTGAGGCAGCCTTCGTGGATGAGTCATGCCGTCATCGTGGCGGTATGACCATCGCGGCATTGCGGCTGAGACTCCAATACATCAAAAGAGGTGGATTCCCCTTACCTATGCCCCGATTTAGTCACTCTCCTGTTCTGCAGAGGAGGGCTACTTCGGTGAATAGTCAGGGTAACCTGAGGGTTACAGTGGGGGCAAACCCATGGAGTGAACCTCCATGGGCCCCCCACTTCTCTAGCACGCCGCAAGCTGTGGAGCTGCCGGGTGAACATGTCGGTTCCTCGTATGGAGGTCCAGCCATTTCATTCGGTGCTCCTCCGGATGACCAGATGTCGATTGCGGCATTGGAGGGTGAGCTGGAGTCTGGGGATGAGGACTCGGCTGCACTGCCCCCTTCGGTGAGAGTAGCGTTGCCCGAGCCTGACCTAGAATTGACAGCTATGCTTTGCCGGGCTGCCGAGGCGGTCGGCCTCGAGTGGCAACAGCCACTGTGTCCCGAACCGTCAAGGTTAGATGATTGGTATCTCGGGGCGGCCAGTGCTGGTTCTCAGCCCCCCATGCCAGTGCCATTCTTCCTGGAAGTGCATGAAGAGGTGATTAGGTTGTGGAAGGCACCTTTTTCTGCCAGAAACCGATCTGCTGCCTCCTCCCTCACTATCCTCGATGGCGGGGCAGCCAGGGGATACTTGGTGGTCCCCCCTGTGGAGCGCGCGGTTGCGATGCAATTGTGTCCAAGGAGCGCTTCCCCCTGGAGGGGTAACCCGCATCTCCCATCCAAGGCCTGTAAGTTCTCGTCCGTTCTTACCGCCAAGGCTTACGGAGCCGCTGGACAGGCTACCTCCGCCCTGCACACTATGTCACTCCTGCAGGTATACCAGGCCAAGGCACTAAAAGAGTTGCACGAGGGTAGTTCTGACCCAGGGCTGATGTAGGAGCTGCATACAGCGACGGACCTCGCCCTGAGAGTGACGAAAGTCACTGCACGCTGCCTGGGTGCAACGATGCCCACGTTGGTGGTCCAGGAACGCCATCTCTGGCTGAACCTGGCGGATATGCGGGAGACCGACAAATATCGTTTTCTCAAATCTCCCAGGCCAGCCTATTCGCCGATGCAGTCAAGAGCTTTGTCAAGCAGATGGAGGCTATTAAGCACATCCTGCCCCGGCGGCCCGCTGCTGCTTTCACCCCACCGCTGGCTGCAGCTGCTCCGCCTGCTCGTCGCTGAGGGCGCACCCCGTGGCTTCCTCCGCCCCTGCTCAGCCTCAGCAGCAGCGTCCACCGAGGCCACAGTGGGGAGCTGGCCGCAGGGGTGCGGCACCGCCCGGCCAGGCCCCTGCCAAACTATGTGGCAAGCGTAAATGCAAGCGGCCCCGAGACGGGCAACCCAGGAATGGAGGGGACAGCACCACTCCCTCCCCCGGAGGAGGGCCGGGTGAAAATCTTTTGTTTTCTTGGCCTTTCAGCCAGCGGTACCCAAAAAAAAAAGTTTCCACTATCTCTGGGTTCCAAGAGGGCGTGGATGACGTTGAGTCACGCTATGCCTGGCCATCCTCATCCCCCTCTACTATCGCCAGCGGGCAGCAGGGCCCGGTTCAAGGAGCCTTCTCCGCGCCTCCTGCCCAATCGTGGAGCCAGGTAGGTGTTGCACCGCACACCCAGACCCCACTTCGGGACGCTATGCCTTATGAGTCGGGTCCCTGTCCTCCACCACGCTTCCCCACCGTGGGTACGTCTGTGGTTCCTCTGGTCCTGCTTGTATGGTTTCTGGGAGCCTGGCTAGCCGTCTCGCTAGCTCATTCGGACCATCGGACTCGGCTATGCGATTCAGTTCGCCCGGCGTCCCCCCAAGTTCAGGGGCATCCAATTCACCTCCGTACTGACCTGCAATGCTCCTGTCTTACGGGCAGAAATCGCAGTCCTGCTGGCGAAGGACACGATAGAGCTGGTCCCTCCAGCCGATATGAGGTCGGGGTTTTACAGCCCTTATTCATTGTACCCAAGAAAGGCAGTGGGTTACTCGCACGGCCGAGTCCCGAGATGGGCGTGGCAACGTGGCACGCACCGAGTAACGATCACTCCGGCCTGTCACCAAGCTTTCAGCCCGTGGTCGGACCCTGCATTTCTTCGGTCAGGAGTTCCCCTAGTGTAGGTGTCCAGGCATGCTGTTGTGTTCATGGATGCCTCCACTACGGGCTGGGGTGCCATGTACAATGGGCATGCCGTTTCGGGGTTGTGGATGGGCCCCCATCTGCATTGGCACATCAATTGCCTCGAGTTGCTTACAGTACGTCATGCGCTGGGCCGCTTCAAAACGCTGCTACAAGGCAAGCACATACTGGTCCGTACGGACAACACTGCGACCGTTGCATACATCAGCCACCAGGGTGGTCTACGCTCCCGTCATATGTCGCAACTTGCCCGCCATCTCCTCCTATGGAGTCAGAAGCATCTGAGGTCGCTTCGTGCCATTTACATTCCGGGCCTGCTCAATCGTGCAGCCGACGAGCTTTCACGGCAGAATGCACTTCCGGGAGAATGGAGACTCCATCCCCGGGCGATCCAGCTGATATGGAGACACTTCGGAGCCGTACAGGTAGACCTGTTTGCCTATCCAGACACGTTCCATTGCCAGCTGTTCTATTCCTTGACCGGGGGGACCCTCGGCACGGCTGCACTGGCACACAGCTGGCCCCGGGGCCTATGCAAGTATGCGTTTCCCCCAGTGAGCCTACTTGCACAGACACTGTGCATAGTCAGGGAAGACAGGAGCAGGTCCTGCTAGTTGCGCCTTACTGGCCCAGCCGGACCTGGTTTTCAGAACTGATGCTCCTCACGACAGCCCCTCCCTGGTGCATTCCTCTGAGGAAATATCTACTTGTATCAGAGACGGGGCACCCTCTGGCACCTGCGTCCAGATCTGTGGAAGCTCCACGTGTGGTACCTAGACGGTACGCGGAGGTCCTAGGTGATTTACCCCAGGTGGTAGTAGACACCATCACTTCGGCAAGAGCACCCTCTACGAGGTGTGCCTATACTTTGAAGTGGAACCTGTACATGGAATGGTGCTCTTCTAACCGGGAATACCCCCGGAGATGCCCGATCAGAGCTGTGCTTTCCTTCCTCCAGGAGGGTTTGGAGCGAAGGCTGTCTCCCTCCACCCTAAAAGTGTATGTTGCCGCAATTGCCGCACATCACGATTCTGTAGACGGTGAGTCTTTGGGGAGGCACAACCTGATCATCAGGTTCCTGAGGGGCATGAGGAGACTAAATCCACCTCGCCCTAACCCCGTACCATCTTGGGATCTCCCTCTGGTGCTTATGGCATTGCAGAGGGCCCCTTTTGAGCCGTTGCAGTCTGCAGAGCTGAGAACTCTGTCGATAAAGACAGTGCTCTTAACTGCGCTGGCTTCTATCAAGAAGGTAGGGGACCTGCATGCATTTTCGGTCAACGAATCGTGCCTGGAATTTGGGTCAGCTAACTCTCACATTATCCTGAGACCCCAGCCCGGATATGTGCCCAAGGTTCCCACCATGCCTTTCAGGGTTCAGGTGGTGAACCTACATGCGCTGCCATCGGAGGAGGCAGACCCAGCCCTAGCTTTGCTCTGTCCCGTTCGCACTTTACGCATATACGTGGATGGTACGCAGAGCTTTAGGACCTCAGAGCAGCTCTTCATCTGTTATGGAGGCCTGCAGAAGGGAAAGGCTGTCTCCAAGCAGAGGTTGGCCCACTGGATAGTGGATGCCATCGTCTTGGCATATCAAACCCAAGGCGTACCTTGCCCCCTTGGGTTGAGAGCACACTCGACAAGGAGTGTTGCTT